>NC_057811.1:267483447-267709099 GCF_018294505.1 Triticum aestivum
TAGCTCTGTGGGTGTGATTTGCATGTTTATCGGAGGTGCCATGAATCTGACATAATTTGTCTAGGATCTTGTTTAGGCTGGACGGTCCATCTCTATTGCCTTTTAAAGGCCTTTTTGCTGACCGGGTCGAGAGCCCCTAAATCCGGCATTTACCGCCGTGTTGTCTGGGCTGTCTTCGTTATTTCGACGCTTGCTTTTACCGCATCATGGTTTTCCATTGCCATCCCGGACTTCAGATGTGCCTGGGTCGCTGGTGCTGCTACGGGCCAGCCAGCTATCTTCGCCCGCGCAAAAGCGGGTCATGGGGCTTGTTAGGGCTGCCATTGTCCTTGGTTTTTCTTGGCCGAGGTGTCTGGTGAGCCATTCGTCTTGGACGCTATGTTTGAAAGCTGCTAAGGCTTCGGCGTCCGGGCAATCGATGATTTGGTTCTTCTTAGTGAGAAATCTGTTCCAAAGCTTTCGGGCTGACTCTCCAGGCTGTTTAATTATATGACTTAAATCGTCTGCATCCGGAGGTCGGACATAGGTCCCTTGAAAGTTGGCCCTAAAAGCATCCTCCAGCTCCTCCCAACTTCCAATTGAATTTTTGGGGAGGCTCTTCAGGCAGTGCCGAGCTGGTCCTTTAAGCTTGAGGGGCAAGTATTTGATGGCGTGGAGATCGTCTCCGCGAGCCATATGGATGTGGAGGATGAAGTCCTCAATCCAAACCCCAGGGTCCGTCATTCCGTCGTATGCCTCTATGTTCACGGGTTTGAATCCCTCTGGAAATTCGTGATCCAGCACCTCATCAGTGAAACATAGGGGGGGTGCGGCACCCCTGTATTTGGATGTATCATGGCGTTCGGACGGTTGTAGTATTTGGTTTTGATTTTCTGTCGGAGCGCGCTTCCTAGATCCATAGATGGACCTGGTCATACCCCTATCACGCCCACGAGGTGGTCGATCCGGCTGATCGGCCATTTTATTCTTCGGCTGTGTAGGCTCTACGGCCTCATCATCGAACTCAGGCAACAGCTTGCGCTTTGGATAGCTCTTTGTGTGGCGACTGCCACCATGCTTTTCTTCATTGTCGAGCACTTTGTTCCATCTACTGTTGAGTGTATTCTGCGTGGCCTTAAGCCTTTGCTTTTGCTTCTTCAGACTCCTCGCGGTGGCAATAAGCCTTCCACGGAGGTTACCTTGTTCCAAGTGCCTTTCCGGGATGATGTGTGCATCATCGTCCGGACTGTTCTCCTCTCCA
Organism: Triticum aestivum; assembly: GCF_018294505.1. NCBI lineage: Eukaryota > Viridiplantae > Streptophyta > Magnoliopsida > Poales > Poaceae > Triticum > Triticum aestivum. The sequence goes on from NC_057811.1 coordinate 267,484,688, forward strand.
GAGACAGGTTGATTAGCCCAACGTTCGGCGTCGCCGTTATCGGACAGCGGCTCCGTACTATGTTCGCCGTCCGCTGGCTTGTCCTGCTCTATCGCTGGGTCAATGTTGTCGTCGTTTCCTCTGGAATCAACCGGGGTGTTATATTTTCTTGTGCTGTTATCGCTGTTTTTGCCGAGGCGGGATTTGGAGCGGCGCCTACGCCGTCGCTTTGGTTGCTTCTCGAGGGAGCTATCCTTCGCTGCATCCTTCCGTTCCTCGTCATTGTTTTGTTTGGGTGTATCCACCATATATATATCGTGCGATGAGGTGGCTGTCTAGCGCCCTGTGGGCGGTAGTTCCTGTTCGTCTCCTGCATTGTTGTCTATACCGTTGATGTCTTCGGCGTCGAAGTCGAGCATGTCGGTTAAATCGTCGACAGTGGCTACTAAGTGGGTGGTGGGTGCGGAGTGAATTTCTTCGTCGTCTGCATCCCATTCTAGCCGGACATAGTTCGGCCAAGGTCCTCCTGACAAGGAGAGAGACCTTAATGAATTTAGCACATCGCCCGAAAGCGAGTGCTGAAAGATATCCGCGGAGGTAAACTCCATGATCGGTGCCCAATCGGATTCGATAGGCATGGACGCAAGCAGCTCGGAGCCCGTGGCCGGGGACGAATCCAACGGTTCGGCAACACGGCTCTCGTAGGAGGTGAAGTCAGTATTCGGCTCTATCGCCACTGAGAGTGCAGCCTCCGTGGCGGGGTCTATCCACATGTCCTCAGATGGCGCAATTTGTTCCGGATTGAGGGCCGGAGTAGTTGCCGGTGTGATCTCCCGAACACTATCCGACGAAGAGTTAAGTCATGCTCGTCGTGATTGTGCAGCGCACCTGACATGGGCTCGAATCCGTCGAAGATCAAGTCTCCGCGGATGTCGGCAGTATAGTTCAAGTTTCCAAACCTGACCTGATGGCCAGGGGCGTAGCTCTCGATCTGCTCCAGATGGCCAAGCGAGTTGGCCCGCAGTGCGAAGCCGCCGAATACGAAGATCTGTCTGGGAAGGAAAACCTCACCCTGGATTGGATGGTTGCCGATGATCGAAGGAGCCATCAAGCCTTACGGTGACGGCATAGTGGAACTCTCAATGAAAGCACCAATGTCGGTGTCAAAACCGGCGGATCTCGGGTAGGGGGTCCCGAACTGTGCGTCTAAGGCAGATGGTAACAGGAGGCGGGGGACACGATGTTTACCCAGGTTCGGGCCCTGTCGATGGAGGTAATACCCTACTTCCTACTTGATTGATCTTGATGATATGAGTATTACAAGAGTTGATCTACCACGAGATCGTAGAGGCTAAACCCTAGAAGCTAGCCTATGGTATGATTGTTGTTGGTCCTACGGACTAAACCCTCCGGTTTATATAGACACCGGAGGAGGCTAGGGTTACACAGAGTCGGTTACAAGGGAGGAGATCCACATATCCGTATTGCCAAGCTTGCCTTCCACGCCAAGGAGAGTCCCATCCGGACACGGGACGAAGTCTTCAATCTTGTATCTTCATAGTCCAACAGTCCGGCTAAAGTATATAGTCCGGCTGTCCAAGGACCCCCTAATCCAGGACTCCCTCACCTCCTGCCTGGGAGCCTCCTAACTACTCCTGGTCATCGGCGGTCTTCACGTAGTAGTAGGCACCCTCGGGGTAGTAGCAGTCGTCAAAGGTGGCATCTGGCTCCTGGACTCCACCATATGGCTGCAACAACCAGAAAGAAGAAAGAAGGGGGAAAAGGGGTAGCAAAGCAACCGTGAATACTCATCCAAAGTACTCGCAAGCAAGGATCTACACTACTTATGCATCAGTATCAGTGAAAGGGGTAGTATCTGTGGACTAACTGCAGAATGCCAGAATAAGAGGGGGAGAAGCTAGTCCTATCGAAGACTAGCATCTTCTGGAAACCACCATCTTGCAGCAACAGGAGGGAGTAGAGTAGTATAACGTAAGTCAAATTTATGTTGTTGTATAAATGCTCTGGGATCCTTTCTCGACTCCCGAAGCAACATATCCAAATCATGCCTCAACATCTAGTTCTAGTTGTATCGATCGGGATACAACTCCGAGTGTCTGTTACCGTAGGACAGGCTATCGATAGATGTTTTCTTCCCTGCAGGGGTGCACCAACTTACCCACCACGCTACGCCGCAACCTGACCTAGGATTAATAGAGAGGTCAGCATGCTAGACTAAACCTATGTCCCCAGGGGTCTTGGGCCATCCCCCCGGGAAGTCCTGCACGTTGCGAGGGCGGCCAGTGAGCAGACCTAGCTACCTTCTTAAAAAGGCAAGTGCTTACGCAGTCCAACCTGGCGCGCGTCGCTCAGTCACATGACGTCTATTAAGCTTTGGCTGATGCATACGACGCAGAATGCCCACACTATGCCCATATGATGGTTAGTGCTATCAGGCCAGAGGCCCCTCGGATCAAATATCCAAACTGTAATATCCCAAATTTTCAATTTGGAATGTTATACATAGGTCATTCATGCATATCATATTTTGGAATTTGCGATCCTTGAAATTGTAAGCAACTCAAGGACACACGGAGAGAGTTGGGGATTTCACGTTCTTCATATTTGAATTTTGTCAAATATTGAAACAAGGATCATTTTTTGGTTTTAATTAATTTTTCTCTCCGGAAATATTTCATATCAAAATATATGAGAGGAGATAATATGACTTCTCCAAAATAAATGAAATATTTGAGGAAAAATATTAAAATCGAATAAATAATTTATTTGGATTTTATTGCAATTTTATTTGAATTAGAAAAATTGCATTTTTCAAAATTGCATTTTAGGGCCAAGAAAATGTTCATCTTGTTCTAAATATTCCATTTAGACCGAGAAAATTTATTTTGGTTTTTTTAGATTTTTATTTATTTTTCTAGGATTTTTCCGGCGAAATTTGTTTAAATAAATGTCAAACCGACTCCGGGCATAACCGGCCAGGACTCCCCAGGCCGGCCCTTTTATAAGCCGCGCCCCACGACCCCGCAGCCCAAACCGCCGCCACAGCCCACCCGCGCCTCCTGAACCCTAGCGCCGCGCCGCCGCGAGCCGCCGCCGCCCTGCTGCGCCGTTGCCCCGCCGACGGATCATCTCGCCGCCGCCGCCGGCAACCCTCCCGAAGCGGCCACCGACCCCGCCGGACCTCGCCGAGGTAGCCGCCCGCCGCTGCCGGTTTTCGTTAGAAAGCCACTCAGTTTTTTTCGAAAACCCAGATTCGTTTTTTTAGTTTAGATCGGTTCGGTTTTCCGTCGGTTTATTTACTTTGCGGACGTTCGTCCGTACATTCGTTTTAACGAACGCCGTTCATCCATTAGTCACAGAAAGCGAACGTTCGTTCGTTAGCCTGTTCGTCAGTTTTTCTTTTTCCAGGGTTTTTCGCGATTATTTTCGATTGCGATTTCTGTCCTAATCTTCAATCTAGTATATCTTTTGACTCCTTTATCCGAATCAGGTGAAACAAGCGACTAGATCTTCGTCTCAAAGCCCTCTTTCTGTTTAACCAACTTGAACAAGATTTTGGTACTGTAAAATTTGACTTTAGTCCAGATTAGTAATCGGATCTTGTTTCTTTCACAGTTTGAGTTTCGTTGCTCCGTTTGATTTGATTCTTTTTGCAAACCGGAGTTCTTCAGTTGAACTTTCTGGTTAGATCTTCTTATTTGAGATTTACCCGTGTTTCTTTGCTTGATTGCTTATGTATGCTATTGTTTGATTGCAATAGAATTCCCGGAGTGCGAAGCGTGCTACTACGAGTCTCTAGGATTTGCAGATCGTCAGCAAGGCAAGTAACACATTGATCATACTCTTTTCATACCCGTTTTTTATGCATTTGTTACAATCCTCAAACATTGCATGATTCAAATGTGATTAACTTGTGGGTATTGGGAAGTAGATGATGAGGTAGAACCTATTTCCTTTTATTATCAAACCCTTGGGAGTTACTTCTACGTTATGCTTATATTGCCATGCTATGCTTTTAGACGTGGATTGGGTTTGAGTGTATCCATTATAGATGTGAGTATGTTAATTAATGGTTCAACTTAAGGTGGCAACTTTAACACACATCTGGGTGGATTGCTTGTGGGCACCTGGAAAATCCAGTGTTGTCCTAGGATATCCCGGAGGACCCGTGTGATCATCCTACGGTCCGCCACCAAGGCTCAAAGGGATCATAAGATTATTCATGCTAGAAACTTACGTGTGCAGCCACAAGCCATTATGGGCTCTAGCATAGTTGAGTATGTTGCATGACCTCTTCCAGTGGTAGGCTAGCAGATGTAGGGGATGCAGGTTAGTACTGTCTACCCGGGGTTAGAGTTAATGCTTCTAAAAGACTGTGTCTCGGTCATCCGTTTCTCAAACACCATGCAGTGCGAGAAATCCAACGGAGGAGATCGAGTCTTGTGGGGAAAAGTGCGCAAACCTCTGCAGAGTGTATAAACTAATCATGGTTAGCCGTGTCCCCGGTTATGGACATCTTGAGTATCTGGTACTTGAATTATTGATTTGATCTCATCACTCTAAATTAATTTGTTGGGTTGTTAATGATTACTTTAATGGGGATTGAGTTGGAGGAACCATCTCAATGATGTTTCAACTACCATGATAGTTAAATAAAATTTATGCCTTTGTTGTAGGGAAAAATTGGCTTTTCGCAAAAACAACATAACCTTAGAGCCTCCACCAGCCATATATGCATGTAGTGATAGTATTTATCTGTTCATTGCTCTACTGTGTTATATTGCCAGCATATTCCATGTGCTGGCCCGTTTTTGGGCTGCAACGTATCATGTTGCAGACTTTTCAGACGAGGAGTAAGGTGCGCTAGGTCGTTTTTCATGCACTCAGCTATGCCATTGGAGTTGATGGACTCACTTTATCTTCCAAGCCTTCCGCTGTTATCGTATTAGATGGCCTTAAGCCATATTTATTGTAATAAGTTCTCTTTTGAGACATTCGATGTAATAAGTGTGTGATTGCTACTCTGTTATAAATCCATTCGAGTACTGTGTGTGTCAGCATTACCGATCCAGGGATGACACTGAAGCACAGAGACTTGACCGTCTGAGGTCCGGTCGCTACAAGATGGTATCAGAGCACACACTGAATGTAGGACACGACCATTAAGAAAAGCCATAGGTCACTCTTCTCCACTCATTTCTGACTTCTCTCCATTTTCTACTCTTTAGGATGGCGGACTCGAGGAACAAGTTTGCACAACCGGATGAAGATACACCCTTTGGACGACACTTGAAGGAAGTCACTAGATACCTGAACATAGGAATACCAAGCTTCACCGGGACCTACACCACTACTTTACAAGAAGAGGAGCGCTGGATGATTCGAGTTCAAGTTCCAGGAAGGACATTCACGCCAGTCACTAGCCCATAGAGTTTTCCTTTGATGCCCCAACCTGGGGTCTAGGAAAGAGCATGGCAACTCACATCACCATGGGACGCATTAGCGAAGTTTACCACAAGGATCTCAAGGATACTATCTACCAGATATGTGGGCGCCGAGATGAGCAATGGGAGATAGTCAGCACTAGGAGGGACAGATCCATTGCAGCATTCATCCAGGAGCTAAACCAGCACATTCGACGCCAGGAGAACCAGATGTGCGCAAGCATGACAAGGATCACCGAGCTAGAAGAGGAACTCAAGTCTACACGCGACGGATATGAGGAGGAAATGACGATACTCGTGGAGAAGAATGATGACCTAACAAGGAAGATCAGAGTATTCATGGGAGATCCCGCGCCAGGAGGAGATGACGATCAATCCAAAGACATTCGTTCTAAAGACTACATCATCATCGACGACACCGACTCTGACCCTGATGGTAGTGATGATGATTATGAAGACGAAGCTGGAGCGGATATCATGGAGTCTTCCACCGATCAAAATTTCTAGATGACCACCATATGATTAGTAGTCCTTTCCCATGTATATAGTAGTAGTCCGAGCACTTTTGGTAACGATAGTCCTAGACCGTTTGTATGCCCTTGCTTGATTGATTGAGTGATATGATATGATTGTGTTTGGTTCATGTGCATATGGGTAGTGCTTTCTCACTAGACCTCTTTTCTATTCTAATCTCTCCCCTCTAAACCCATCAGATGCCTCTGAGACGTGACACCGGATTGGTTTTCCCACCGGAGATCACCCAGTTGATCCAGCAGCAGAATGCCTTCATGCAGGTATTAGTCCAGAACCAAGGCAACGACAACAACAACCCGCCACCACCACCACCAATTGATAACTTAGCCCGTTTTCTGAGGTTGCAGCCGCCGGTGTTTTCCAGTAGCACCGAGCCAATAGTTGCTGATGACTGGTTACGCAAGATTGGAAGGGATTTGACCACCGCAGGTTGCATAGATGCTGAGAAGGTGCATTTTGCCGCACACCAATTGGATGGACCAGCAGATTCATGGTGGGAGAATTACACAACCACTTTCCCTATAGCCAATGTCAATTGGGATCCGTTTCAGCAAGCTTTCCGCACAGCCCATGTCTCAACTGGAGCTATGAGCATGAAGAAGCGGGAGTTTCGCAACTTGCTCCAGGGAAATCGTACTGTGGCTCAGTACGTAGATGAGTTTAGTAAGCTGTCGCGTTATGCCCCTGATGATGTGGCCACAGATGCCGCGAAGCAGGAGAAGTTTATGGAAGGGCTGAATGATGAGATGAGCATGCAGTTGATGGTGGCAACATTTAACAACTACCAGGAGTTGGTAGACAAGGCTCTTATGATGGAAGGGAAGCAGCAGCAGATTGAGAGCCGCAAGAGGAAGTATGGACAAGGAAAGTACAATTCTGGAGCTCAGCAGAAGCCTCGTTTAACCCCGAACTCGGGAGGATATACCCATAACCATGGAGGCCATACTCACAATGGAGGAAGTTCGCATAACCACAATGGCCCCAAGAATGGAAATGGGAATGGAGCAAGCAGTAATCAGAACCACTCCAATCCAGCCACACCCGCCAAGAGGGACCTAAGTCACATTACTTGTTTCAAGTGCGGGAAGACTGGACACTATTCCACTGAGTGCCCCGAAGCAAAGAATGGTAATGGCAATGGAAGCGCTGGGAAGAAGCCCAACCCTTTCAACAGGGGACAAGTGAACCACGTGAACGTGGAGGAGGTTGAAGAGCAGCCTGATGCAGTAATCGGTAAGTTTTTGGTTAAGTCATTTACTGCAGTTGTTCTTTTTGATACTGGTGCATCGCATTCATACATTTCAAGGGGATTTGTGGACAAGTTTAAGTTACCCACCTTAGCCCTTAGGACACCTTTATTAGTAAGCTCACCCGGTGCAGAGTATATGGCCAGCCGATGGTGCGATCGGATACCCTTAACCATTGGTAGCCATGTTTTCCCCTCAGACCTAGTAATTTTGGAGTCACAAGGTTTGGATGTGATACTAGGAATGGATTGGCTATCAAATTATGGAGGAAACATTGACTGTGCTAGCAGGTCTATTCGACTCACCACCCCGGAGGGAAAAAGGATCAAGTATGTTTCCAGGCATGCGCCGAGAAGGACCCAAGTAAATTCTCTCATGGGAGTCATTCAGGAGGAGTGCCAGTAGTGAAGGATTACCCAGATGTATTTCCAGAGGAGTTACCAGGCATGCCGCTAGATTGAGACATCGAGTTTTTGATAGAACTATTGCCAGGCACCAGACCGATATCAAAGAGACCATACCAGATGCCCGCAAATGATCTAGATGAGATCAAGAAGCAGATTAAGGAGTTGTTGGAGAAAGGTTACATTCGACGAAGTTCATCACCACGGGGAGCCCCAGTGCTTTTGGTTGAGAAGAAGGATGGATCATTAAGAATGGTTGTTGATTATCGTGCGTTGAATGAAGTGACGATCAAGAACAAGTACCCACTGCCGATGATCAATGATTTGTTCGACCAGCTGCAAGGAGCTAAAGTGTTTTCAAAGATCGATCGGCGATCAGGATATCACCAGCTGAAGATTAGGGAAAAGGACATACCTAAGACAGCTTTCACCACGAGGTATGGGTTATATGAGTATACGGTTATGTCATTTGGACTGACTAACGCCCCTTCCTATTTCATGGGTATGATGGACAAGGTGTTCATGGAGTTCTTGGATAAGTTTGTCGTGGTGTTCATTGATGATATCTTGGTATACTCGAAGAATGAAGAGAAACACAAGGAAGAATTTGCGTTTAGTTCTCGAGAAGCTCAGAGAACATCAATTATATGCCAAGTTCAGCCAATATGAGTTTTGGTTGAAGGAAGTTGGATTTCAGGAGAAGGTATAGCAGTGGATCCTACCAAGGTTCAGTCAGTCACTGAGTGGTTGGCACCCACCTTAGTTGGAGAGATCCGCAGTTTTCTTGGACTTGCGGGATACAACCGGAGATTTATTGAGAATTTCTCCAAGATTGCGAAGCCGATGACTGCATTTTGAAGAAGGACACCAAGTTCCATTGGACTGAAGAATGTGAAGCAAGTTTCCAGGAGTAGAAGAAACGTTTGACTACAGCCCCAGTGTTGATTCTGCCGGATATACGCAAGGATTTCCAAGTGTATTGCGACGCCTCTCGCTTAGGACTTGGGGGAGTACTTATGCAAGACGGAAGAGTTGTTTCATATGCCTCAAGACAACTTCGACCGCATGAGTTGAATTATGCCACACATGATTTGCATTTAGCAGCCATAGTGCATGCGCTCAAGACCTGGAGACATTTTCTTATTGGAGACCGTTGCGATGTGTACATGGATGGATCACAAGAGTTTGAAGTACATTTTTACTCAGAAGGAGCTGAACCTCGGGCAGAGGAGATGGTTGGAACTCATAAAGGATTATGATATGAAGCTGCACTATCATCCAGGCAAGGCCAATGTCGTAGCAGGCGCTTTGAGCCAGAAGAGTTATGTCAATACCCTCGTAAGCGAAGGAATGCCAAAGGAGTTAGCGGAGGATCTAAGGGAGCTACGTTTGGAGATAGTTCCTAAAGGTTTTGTTGCAGCATTAGAGGTTTAGTCAACATTATTGGAGAAGATTCGAGAAGCTCACAAGGATGACAAAGAAATTGCCGAGATAAAGGAGAAGATGAGCGAAGGAAAAGCCAAAGGTTTTCGTGAGGACGAACACGACACGTTGTGGTTTGAGGACCGTGTATATGTGCCCCATAATGCGGAGCTCAGGAAGTTGATACTACAAGAAGCGCATGACTCACCATACTCGATACACCCCGGTAACACCAAGATGTATTTGGATTTGAAGGAGCGTTTCTGGTGGACTGGAATGAAGAAGGATATTGCCGAGTATTCAGAGAGTGAAGGCAGAACATCAGAAGCCAGCAGGATTACCGCAGCCTATGCCGATACCCGAATGGAAGTGGGATAAGCTTGGCATGGATTTTATCACCAGATTACCCAGGACCCGATCGGGATATGATCCTATCTGGGTAGTAGTGGATCGCTTGACCAAAGTAGCTCACTTTATCCCAGTGAAAACCACCTATACCAGTGCAAAGTTGGCTAAGATATACATGACCAGGATCGTATGTCTGCACGGAGTTCCGAGGACCATCGTATCAGATAGAGGAACACAGTTTACTTCAAAGTTTTGGCACCAGCTGCACCAGACCTTGGGTACCAGGCTGGAGTTCAGTACAGCTTTTCACCGCAGACAGATGGACAGACCGAGAGAGTCAATCAGATTCTGGAGGACATGTTGAGAGCTTGTGCGCTAGATTATGGATCTAGTTGGGATGACAACTTGCCCTACGCGGAGTTCTCGTACAACAATAGCTACCAGGCCAGTTTGAAGATGGCACCGTTTGAAGCCCTGTATGGAAGAAGATGCCGAACACCGTTGATGTGGGATGAAGTTGGAGACCGCCAGTTGTTTGGACCGGATTTGATTAAGGAGTCTGAAGAGAAGGTTAAGCTGATTCGAGATAGACTGAAGGTAGCTCAGTCCAGACAGAAGAGTTATGCAGACTCGAAACGCAAGGAGGTAGTCTATGAAATCGGAGACAGAGCATATCTGCGAGTGTCACCTCTGCGAGGAGTTAAGCGTTTTGGAGTTAAGGGAAAGTTAGCCCCGAGATTTGTAGGACCGTACCGTGTTTTGGAACGCATGGGAGAGGTTGCCTACAAGTTGGAGTTACCCGAAGGACTGTCGGGAGTACATGATGTGTTTCACGTTTCCCAGTTGAAGAAGTGCCATGCAGAGATGGCCGATATTCCTCTGAGAGATACAGTGCCCCTGGAAGCAATACAGTTGGATAGTTATTTGACATATGAGGAGAAACCCGTCAAGATTCTCGAGTTTGCCAGCCGAGTTACTCGCAGCAAGGTTATCAAGTTTTGCAAAGTTCAGTGGAGCCACCATACCGAGGATGAAGCCACCTGGGAACGAGAGGATGATCTACGCAAAGACCACCCACACCTATTTTCTAGCCAACCCGAATCGCGAGGACGAGATTCATCTTAAGGGGGTAGGTTTGTAACATCCCAAATTTTCATTTTGGAATGTTATACATAGGTCATTCATGCATATCATATTTTATTGCGTTTTCGATTTGCGATCCTCGAAATTCTAAGCAACTCAAGGACCCACGGAGAGAGTTGGGGATTTCATGTTCTTCATATTTGAATTTTGTCAAATATTGAAACAAGGATCATTTTTTGGTTTTAATTAATTTTTCTCTCCGACAATATTTCATATCAAAATATATAAGAGGAGATAATATGACTTCTCCAAAATACATGAAATATTGGAGGAAAAATATTAAAATCAAATAAATAATTTATTTGGATTATATTGCAATTTTATTTGAATTAGAAAAATATGCATTTTCAAAATTGCATTTTAGGGCCAAGAAAATGTTCATCTTGTTCTAAATATTCCATTTAGACGGCGAAAATTTGTTTTGGTATTTTTTATTTTTATTTATTTTTCTAGGATTTTTCCGGCAAAATTCATTCAAAAAAAGTCAAACCGACTCCGGGCCGTAACCGGCCAGGACTCACTCGGCCGGCCCTCTTATAAGCCGCGCCCCGCGACCCCGCAGCCCACCCCACCGCCGCAGCCTACCCGTGCCTCCCGAACCCTAGCGTCGCGCCGTCGCCAGCCGCCGCCGCCGGATCCGCTCGCCCCCGCCGCCGCCAACCCCGCCGGAGCCGGCACCGACCCCGCCGGACCTCGCTGAGGTAGCCGCCCGCCGCCGCCAGTTTTCGTTAGAAAGCCGCTCGGTTTTTTTCGAAAACCTAGATTCGTTTTTTTAGTTTAGATCAGTTCGGTTTTCCGTCGGTTTATTCACTTTGCAGACGTTCGTCCGTACGTTCATTTTAACGAACGCCGTTCATCCGTTTGTCACAGACAGTGAACGTTCGTTCGTTAGCCTGTTCGTTAGTTTTTCTTTTTCCAGGGTTTTTCGCGATTATTTTCGATTGCGATTTCTGCCCTAATCTTCGATCTAGTATATCTTTTCGCTCATTTATCCGAATCAGGTGAAACAAGTGCCTAGATCTTCATCTCGAAGCCCTTTTTTTGTTTAACCAACTTGAACAAGATTTTGGTAGTGTAAAATTTGACTTTAGTCTAGATTAGTAATCGGATCTTGTTTCTTTCGCAGTTTGAGTTTCGTTGCTCCGTTTGATTTGATTCTTTTTGCAAACCGGAGTTCTTCAGTTGAACTTTCTAGTTAGATCTTCTTATTTGAGATTTACCCGTGTTTTTCTGCTTGATTGCTTATGTATGCTATTGTTTGTTTGCGATAGAATTCCCGTAGTGCGAAGCGTGCTACTACGAGTCTCTAGGATTTGCAGATCGCCGGCAAGGCAAGTAACACATTGATCATACTATTTTTATACCCAATTTTTATGCATTAGTTACAATCCTCAAACATTGCATGATTAGGATGTGATTAACTTGTGGGTATTGGGAAGTAGATGATGAGGTAGAACCTATTGCCTTTTATTATCAAACCCTTGGGAGTTACTTCTATGTTATGCTTATATTGCCATGCTATGCTCGTAGACGTGGATTGGGTTTGAGTGTATCCATGACAGATGTGAGTATGTTAATTAAAGGTCAAATTAAGGTGGCAACTTTAACACACATCTGGGTGGATTGCTTGTGGGCACCTGGAGAATCCAGTGTTGTCCTAGGATATCCCGGATGACCCGTGTGATCATCCTATGGTCCTCCACCTAGTCTCAAAGGGATCATAAGATTATTCATGCTAGAAACTTACGTGTGCAGCCACAAGCCATTATGGGCTCTGGCATAGTGGAGTATGTTGCATGACCTCTTCTAGTGGTAGGCTAGCAGATGTAGGGGATGTAGGTTGGTACTGTCGACCCGGGGTTAGAGTTAATGCTTCTGAAAGACTGTGTCTCGGTCATCCATTTCTCAAACACCATGCAGTGCGAGAAATCCAGCGGAGGAGATAAAGTCTTGTGGGGAAAAGTGTGCGAACCTCTGCTGAGTGTATAAACTAATCATGGTTAGCCGTGTCCCCGGTTATGGACATCTTGAGTATCTGGTACTTGAATTATTGATTTGATCTCATCACTCTAAATTAATTCATTGGGTATTTAATGATTACTTTAATGGGGATTGACTTGGAGGAACCTTCTTAATGATGTTTCAACTACCATGATAGTTAAATAAAATTTATGCCTTTGTTGTAGGAAAAAATTGGCTTTTCGCAAAAACAATATAACCTTAGAGCCTCCACCAGCCATATATGCATGTACTGATAGTATTTATCTGTTCATTGCTCTACTGTGTTAAATTCCCAGCATATTCCATGTGCTGACCCATTTTCGGGCTGCAACGTATCATGTTGCAGACTTTTTAGACGAGGAGTAAGGTGCGCTAGGTCATTTGTCATGCACTCAGCTACGCCGTTGGAGTTGATGGACTCACTTTATCTTCCAAGCCTTCTGTTGTTATCGTATTAGATGGCCTTAAGCCATATTTATTGTAATAAGTTCTCTTTCGAGACATTCGATGTAATAAGTGTGTGATTCCTACTCTGTTATAAAATCCACTCGAGTACTGTGTGTGTCAGCATTACCGATCCAGGGATGACACTGAAGCATAGAGACTTGACCGTCTGAGGTCGGGTCGCTACACAAATCGTAGTGGATTAGGAACGCGCGGTAACAAGCAGAGACTCAGGAAGGATGTGACCCCGTCGCCCCGTCTCAAGGACTTGCAGCAAGGGTTAAGAATGCCCGGCCATGCCTCGTAATTATCTCGTGGGCACCTTCCAGGTCAACCCGACTCCACATCACTCACAATTAAGCTCGCGCGGGTACCCCTCAAGGCCGACCCGTCTTTAGTAACATGGTTCAATGTAAAGTCATATTAACCATAGTAACTGTGTGTCTAAGGCCAAGGGGAACACTGAGGAACCACCCTCGATGGATTCCACTCGATGTAATCATCAAGGTGAACGTAAGAGGAACCACCCTCGAGATTCCCACTTGAGGGGTTGCATGACAGAGTCGTATCTGAAGTGGTTAAGGGAAAATCACCCTCGAAGACCACGACTGAATAGCTACACTATAGGGTTAACAACAGAAGTGCTGATGAGGTCTCATCCTCGGCACTCGATAGTAACCCAGTAATGTCGAGCAAATAAGGGGAAAGTGATGTGCGGTGCCGGGGCATGGACGTCGATCACGTTGATCGAGTCATCGAACATAAAGCAGGGCAACTGGGACAAAGTGGGGGTCACTGATGGATCACTAACAAACCTATACTAAGCAGTTTAGGATAAGCAGGTAAGGTACAATAGCAGGTACAAAAACAGGCTATGCATCAGAATAGGAGCAATCAAATACAGTAGAAAAATCTAATGCAAGCATGAGAGAATGGAATGGGCGATATCGGGATGATCAAAAGGGGGGCTTGCCTGGAAGCTCTGCTGAAAGGGGAGAAGGGTCGTCGTCGACGTAGTCGATCACAGCGGCATCATCGGCGGTCTCGGGGTCTATCGAAGGAGAAGATGGGGAAGAAATAGTAAATACAAGCAAACAGATGCATCACTAAGCATGACATGACGGTAGGCAGAGCTAGGGTCGACCTAACGTAGTGCTGCACGAAAAAGGCGAAAGGGGGAAAACAACCAGGAATGTTTTCCCGGTTCCGGTCATGTGTCAAACAGATGACCGGAGGGGGAATGTTCCATGTTTAGCATGCTACGGTTTATTTTCTATGAATTTTCAAAGATTAAACCATTTTCCGGAATTAATTAAATTGACAGAAAGGAATTACTACGTCAGCATGACATCATTGTGATGTCAGCAGTCAACAGGATGGCCGACCAGGTCAAACTGACCAGTGGGTCCCACCTGTCATAGACAGTGGACTAACAGAAGTTTGAACCAACTAAAATGAGGTTAATTAACAGCTGGCCCCACATGTCAGTGGAAGATTAGATAACTAATTACTTTTAAATATGAAAACATATTAATTAGATTAATTATGCGGTGGGGCCCACTTGTCAGTGAAACTGGGCTGCCCAGTCAGCATGTTGACTGGGTCAACCAAGTCAACGGGGCCCGTAGGGCCCGCTGGCAGCGACCCAGGGGTGGCCCCAGGCCAGCCACGTCGGCGGCGTCGCCGGAGTAACTCCGGCGACCATACTCTATGGCGGCGCCCGTCAGGAGGTGATCGGGTTTCGGCTATGGGGGGTGTTAAAACGAGCGCTGTGATGCGCGTTCGAATGAGGGGAGCCGCACGCATCCAACGTCGGCGGTCCCGCGTGCTGGGATGGCCTAGAGCCACGGCAGCGCTGACCAGAGCGGCGCCGGAGTTCAGACGTCAATGGATTCGAGCGTCCTTGGCACAGTAAGGGTGGCGGAGGGGCGCGTTGAGCAGCTAGGAGCTCCAGGAGCTCGATGGTGGTGTTAGCGTGGTGCGATGAGCATCAGGGCGACGACAATGAGCTCAACGGCGGAGCTCGGCTCGGCCATGGCGGGTCCTGCTGCTCCAGGCGCGTACGGGAGCAAAAGAGAGGGGGGAAAGGAGTGTAGCTCACAGTGAGCCTGCAGATGTGCTCAGTGGGCGTGGGGGAGGCGCGGGGTAGCCAGAATTGATGACGATGGCGGCGGTGCCCGAGGGAGAAGAAGAAGACGGGGCGGCGATGTAGTGGCTCGCATCCCCATCGGCTTGCTGTAGAGGACGTAGTCGACGACGGCGGTGCATGGGAACGCCTTGGCGAGGTGCGGCGTGGACGCTAGCTACGTTGACGACGATCGGTGGCGACGAGCTCGCGCGGCCGAGCTCGGGATCGAGCGAGAGGAGAGGGGAGAGCTGGATCTGGGGGAGGAGAGGCACAAGTAGGAATGGGGAGAGAGGATTGAGGCGACGGGGAGGGAGGGGGTCCTTATCCCCTCGTCGGCGAGGCGCGAGGCGACGAGCGGGTTTGACGCGACCACGGGCGTGGGTCGGTCGAACAGGAGAAGGGGGAGTGGGTCAGCTAGGGTGGGCTGACGGCCAGCTGGGCCGTTTGGCCAAGTGGGGGTCTGTTTCTTTTTGTTTTTGGTTTGCCTTTTCTTCTTCCAGCAGCTTTTGCCTTTTCTTGTAGCCACAATTGACTTTGCAAAAATATGCCACTGGCCAAAACAATTTCAACGAATTATTGGGCATAGCCACAAAAATATTGTGAGGCTTTTGAAATAGTTTGCAATTTTTATAAATTAAAAAGGCATTTAATTTATTGCTTAGGTCACTTTTTAAAGTAGTTTAGGCCACTTAAATATTTTGCAAAAAATGTTGGTTCACCACCAATATTAGTTATGAATTATTTGGCACATGATGAACATTTTAGTTTTCATGTCTGACAAATATGAATTTTTGACTTTAGATTGGATTTGAATTTGAATAGTGATTTGGATCAAGTGATGATTAGCAACAATAACATGATGACATGGCACCATTAATAGGGGATTATTGTAGCATGACACTGGGGGTGTTACAAATCTCCTCCACTACAAGAAATCTCATCCCGAGATTTTAGGGGTGGAGTGAGGGGGAAAGACTCGGGAAGGACGAAGATCAAGACGAGATAGTTACCTATGGACTATCTCAGTGAACGTGGCAAAGAGGCATCTCTCGAGTTGAAATTCAAGAATGTCATCGAGAGCAAGGTAAGAAGGTGCATAAGAAGCTTCAATCGGGTAGGCAATCGTTCGTTGCCTGAAACAGAGTGTGAAAGGTTTCAGAGCGACGGGAATAAGTATTTTGTCTGATACCAGAATTGGTGATCTCTCGGAAGGTGGCTCGTGAATTACATACAGAACCAAGCGTGAGGAAAAACTTTTAGAAACAGGGGTATACATGATAGTCAGCTTTCGATCCTGTGGAACTGTGGGTTATGGGCCCACCATGTGGGTTAAAAGTAGAAAGGGGGCCGATAGCAAGGCATGTCAGATGATAGACTATCAGTTACGTTGCCAACTACGTCAGTACCAAGGCGAGGGATGAAGAGAACCATTTTCCTGCTCGTAGAAACGAGGCGGACCAATAGGATAAGTTCTCGTCCATCGGTGGCTACCGGAATGTCATCAACAATAGTAACAGGGTCTTGCTGATAGAGTTGTACAACTAAGGTCATACACAAGCAGGAAATATTACTGCTTATATCATATAGATCACAAGAAAGGTAAAACATAACAATGGAAAGGAAAATGAGGTTATCATGTTAAACACACCAATGGAAAGGAAAATATGATTGTTAGCTTAATCAGAACAATAGAAAGGAAAATGTGTTTAAACACAATTGTAAGGAGTATTCCCTTCCCAAGGACAAGCAGAGGACGATATCCATGGTAGGATAGTAAGTAGATAACCAACTAGGTAAAGGGGTGAGGGAATTCATGTTGTTACCCATATAACAGGGTTTGGATAATCGATCAAGAAACATTTAGCATTGTGCTTCCAATGCTCCTGTTGACAATCGGATTACCATAGACATGCTTCGAGATAGCATTGACATGGTCATTAGGTAAAATTCAGACTTTTGGATTCATAATGGATCCTGCGGGAACTGCTAGAATAGTTCATACAAGTTCATCATGGAAAAGATGAAGATGTGGCCGATGGGTTGAGTAACAATCCATCGACATGTCAAAAGGATGTAATGACAAAATGATATGAACAAGTTTGTGTTGGGGGGAAGGCCAGAATGTTGTCGATGATAACCCAAATCATTGAGGGGCAAGGATGATATTTATCATCATGAATTCGATTAATATCCTGGAAGAGCATCAGAATGTTGATGATGATCACAATACATTTGTCGAGAGATTGCATGAAGATGTAATCATTTGGCGATGACATCAAGTCAAAGGAATGATGAAGCGAAATGTTATTGGAACCACGAGTACGCCACAAACTCAAAATCAAGCTTGCTGTTCAAGGCAAAATGATATGATGAGGAAGGTCAACGTAAGCTTAGCTCATCGTCGAAAATTGTGCTCCAGGAAGAAGGACCAGGTAGCACAGTTAAAATTTAGCACGATAATGATATAGTCGATCATGCTAGGAATGACTTGAAGGATTATTAAACTCGTAAGCAACGAAAATATCTTAGAGCTATTGAATCAGAGTGCGGAATTGATTCACTTATTGGTGTTCCCGAGTGACTAATAACTCGGAACCCGGGGTAATCTGAAATTGCTGAGGAGCAATACCAGATGAAGACTCATAGGAAGCAACATAGTTCTTTGTTATTCTCGAGATCCCGGAGGGTAATACTCGAAGGAAGGTCAAGATAGAGGTTGCGAAGATGCATTGATCTGCAGAAGACAAGTGCTTTAACTTGTCCGAGAAATGGAATCAAAGGGGAACAATCATGGTCAGAACCACGGTTTTAAAAGACCAAACATAGTTACCAGATGAACTTATAACAAGGGGATTATTATTATCACAAGAAGCTTCCATGATAAGTTCCACATCGGGTCCATGGGCATGAACACAAAGTTTAAGGTCGACTCCCACTTCTTCAATGCATAACCTTCCATTCACTTCTTGTTTTCGATGAAGTCATAGTGTTGAAATTATATCTGGCAAAATGCCAGAAGAGTATGACTCGTGAAAACTCTCGGGTTCACATGGATTAGGGATGGCACAGGTTCAACCCATAAAGGCATCTTAGGAACATATACCACAAACTCCAACAGTAAAAACTCAAGCTCGGAAGCAGAGCATGGTTAACAGAAACAAAGGATGCAACTTACTAAAAGCATTATGTATCAGGGGAAGAACTCAAGGTTTTGGTAATATTAAGGACACTGTCGAATGAAAGGAGATCATATTATAGAAACAACTGACAAATTCAAAGCTCAAATGCAAAGGAATGATGATTTCCAAATCAAGCGATCATAAGCAAACACTCTAATAAAGGATGGATAGGTTGAATAGACTTAGGGGTACCATCGACAGCAATTTTATTGGTCGAGAACCAGCTGAGGTTCAGAAAGACGTCTGAGAAGATAATTTATAACGATCAACTGATGATTTGCGTGCATTCGTGCACAAGTTGAATCAACGGACTCAAAATGATAGTGACAAAGGATGCCAATAAGATTACTGGACTTATGGGATTAACCATCATGCAAGCAAGCAAGAATTTCAAGAGCAATATGCTGCTGAAGATTTTCGGAAGACTGAAAAGCGTTTTGAAGACATTTGTGAAACACATGAACAACTGGGGATGAACGAATCCCCGGTAAGTGTGAGGAATTATTCATACATGTATTCATGCGGAAAAGGAGCTGCAAGGAAGCAGGAACAAAGGATTCTCGGAACAATAGAGAGAATTTCGAGGCATCTTGTAATAACAAGAGCAACGAGGAATGATTGTATGAATGGAAAGTCTATGTAGTTTTCCATAGGGGTTGACGGCGTAAGGGAATCGCAAAAGCGATGGGCACAAGTTCTCAAACAAACATCAGAGAGTATCTTCGAAGTCCTCTGGTGAAGCAGGCGATCATATGGAATGAAGTCGCTCTCTGGGATGAAGTGGTTACAAGAACCTAATGTCAGAGTTAGCAAAATAATTTAACCCGATTAGAAGAGAGATCAGAGTCCCAGAGTATAGACGAGGAATAAAAGATCCTAATACCACCCAATTGGCGATGTGGGACCGTAAGCCACCCAGCCAAGTTAGTAAAATAGTTTTGGACGACTAGACTCAACTTCGGCCAAAGAATTGGAATGGGGGGCTACCTACAGGTAGTCGGCTCTGATACCAACTTGTGACGCCCCCGATTCAATCGTACGCTAATCATACACGCAAATGTGTATGATCAAGATCAAGGACTCACGGGAAGATATCACAACACAACTCTAGACACAAATTAAAATAATACAAGCTTTATATTACAAGCCAGGGGCCTCGAGGGCTCGAATACATAAGCTCGAATACACAAGAGTCAGCGGAAGCAATAATATCTGAGTACAGACATAAGTTACACAAGTTTGCCTTAAGAAGGCTAGCACAAAAACAACAACGATCGAAAAGGCAAGGCCTCCTGCCTGGGAGCCTCCTAACTACTCCTAGTCGTCGGCGGTCTTCACGTAGTAGTAGGCACCCTCGGGGTAGTAGCAGTCGTCAAAGGTGGCATCTGGCTCCTGGACTCCACCATCTGGTTGCAACAACCAGAAAGAATAAAGAAGGGGGAAAAGGGGTAGCAAAGCTACCATGAGTACTCATCCAAAGTACTCGCAAGCAAGGATCTACACTACTTATGCATCGGTATCAATGAAAGGGGTAGTATCTGTGGACTAACTGCAGAATGCCAGAATAAGAGGAGGAGAAGCTAGTCGTATCGATGACTAGCATCTTCTGGAAACCACCATCTTGCAGCAACAGGAGGGAGTAGAGTGGTATAACATAAGTCATATTTATGTTGTTGTATCAACGCTCCGGGATCCTTTCTCGACTCCCGAAGCAACATATCCAAATCATGCCTCAGCATCCAGTTCTAGTTGTATCGATCGGGATACAACTCCGAGTGTCCGTTACCGTAGGACAGGCTATCATTAGATGTTTTTTTCCCAGCAGGGGTGCTCCAACTTATCCACTACGCTCGATTAACTCCGACCGGACACACTTTCCTGGGTCATGCCCGGCCTCGGCCAAACAATACGCCGCAATCCGACCTAGGCTTAATAGAGAGGTCAGCATGCTGGACTAAGCCTATGTCCCCAGGGGTCTTGGGCTATCGCCCCGGGAACTCCTGCACGTTGCAAGGGCGGCCGGTGAGTAGACCTAGCTACCTCCTTAAAAAGGCACGTGCTTACGCGGTCCAACCCGGCGCGCGCCACTCAGTCGCATGACGTCTATTAAGCTTCGGCTGATGCATTCTACGCAGAACGCCCATACTATGCCCACGTGATGGTTAGTGCTATCAGGCCAGAGGCCCCTCGGATCAAATATCCAAATCGTAGTGGATTAGGAACGCGCGGTAACAAGCAGAGCTCGAGAAAGATGTGACCCCGTCGCCCCCTCTCGAGGACTTGCGGCAAGGGCTAAGAATGCCCGGCCACGCCTCGTAATTATCTCGTGGGCACCTTCCAGGTCAACCTGACTCCACATCACTCGCAATTAAGCTCGCGCGGGTACCCCTCAGGGCCGACCCGTCTTTAGTAACATGGTTCAGTGTAAAGTCATAGTAACCATAGTAACTGTGTGTCTAATGCCAAGGGGAACCCTGAGGAACCACCCTCGATGGATTCCACTCGATGTAATCATCAAGGTGAAGGTAAGAGGAACCACCCTCGAGGTTCCCACTTGAGGGGTTGCACGACAGAGTCGTATCTGAAGTGGTTAAGGTGGAATCACCCTCGATGACCATGACCGAATAGCTACACTACAGGGTTAACATCAGAAGTGCTGATGAGGTCTCACCCTCGGCACTCGATAGTAACCCAGTCGTGTCGAGCAACTAAGGGGAAAGTGGTGTGCGGTGCCGGGGCCTGGACGTCGATCACGTTGATTGAGTAATCGAACATAAAGCGGGGCAACTGGGACAAGGTGGGGGTCACTGAAGGATCACTAACCAACCTATGCTAAGCAGCTTAGGATAAGCAGGTAAGGTACAACAACAGGTACAAAAACAGGCTATGCATCAGAATAGGAGCAATCAAATACAGTAGCAAAATCTAATGCAAGCATGAGGGAATGGAATGGGCGATATCGGGATGATCAAAAGGGGGGCTTGCCTGAAAGCTCTGCTGAAAGGGAAGAAGGTTCGTCGTCGACGTAGTCGATCACAGCGGCATCATCAGCGGTCTTGGGGTCTACCGATGGAGAAGAGGGGGAAGAAACAGTAAATACAAGCAAACAGATGCATCACTAAGCGTGACATGACGATAGGCAGAGCTAGGGTCGACCTAACGTAGTGCTGCACGAAAAAGGGGAAAGGGGGAAAACAACCGGGAATGTTTTCCCGGTTCCGGACATGTGTCAAACAAATGACCGAAGGAGGAATGCTCCATGTTCAGCATGCTAGGGGCATGTGACATATGAACAGATTGTATATTCAGATTCATTCAATTTTTCTGAGCAACTTTCATGTAGAAAGTTTTTCGATCCGAGCTACGGTTTATTTTCTATGAATTTTCAAAGATTAAACCATTTTTTGGAATTAATTAAATTGACAGAAAAGAATTACTATGCCAGCATGAAATCATTGTGACGTCAGCAATCCACAGGATGGCTGACCAGGTCAAACTGACCAGTGGGTCCCACCTGTCATAGACAGTGGACTAACAGAAGTTTAAACTAACTAAAATGAGGTTAATTAATAGCTGGGCCCCACAGGTCAGTGGCAGATTAGATTACTAATTACTTTTAATTGTAAGAACATATTAATTAGCTTAATTATGTGGTGGGGCCCGCTTGTCAGTGAAACTGGGCTGCCCAGTCAGCATGTTGACTGGATCAACCAAGTCAACGGGGCCCGTAGGGCCTGCTGGCAGTGACCCAAGGGTGCCCCCAGGCAGCCACGTCGGCGACGTCGCCGGAGTAATTCCGGCGACCATGTTCTGTGGCGGCGCGCGTCTGGTGATCGGGTTTCGGCTACAGGGAGGGGGGTTAAAACGAGCATTGTGATGCGCGTTCGAACGAGGGGAGCCGCACGCATCCAACGCCGTGGTGTTAGCATAGCGCGAGGAGCATCAGGGCGACGACAATGAGCTCAACGACGGAGCTCGGCTCGGCCATGGCGGGTCCAGCCTCTCTGAGCGCGTACGTGAGAAAAAGAGAGGGGGGAAATGAGTGTAGCTCACAGTGAGCCTGTAGATGTGCTCAGTGGGCATGGGGGAGGCGCGGGGTAGCCGGAATCGACGATGATGGCGGCGGTCCCCGAGGAAGAAGAAGAAGAAGACAGGAGGTGATGTAGTGGCTCCCGTCCCCAACGGCTTCCTGTAGAGGATGTAGTCGACGACGACGGTTCTTGGGAACACCTTGGTGAGGTGCGGTGTGGATGGTAGCTACATTGACGGCGATCGGTGGCGACGAGCTCGCGCGGCCGAGCTCGGCATCAAGCGAGAGGAGAGGGGAGAGGTGGATCTGGGGGAGGAGAGGCGCAAGTGGGAGTGGGGAGAGAGGATCGAGGTGACGGGGAGGGAGGGGATCCTTATCCCCTCGTCGGCGAGGCATCGAGCGGGTTCAACGGCGACCACGGGCGTGGGTCGGTCGAACACGAGACGAGGGAGTGGGTCGGCTAGGGTGAGCCGACGGCCAGCTGGGCCGTTTGGCCCAGTGGGGGGTCTGTTTCTTTTTGTTTTTTGTTTGCCTTTTCTTTTTCCAGCAGCTTTTGCCTTTTCTTGTAGCCACAATTGACTTTGCAAAAATATTCCACTGGCCAAAACAATTTCAAAGAATTATTGGGCATAGCCACAAAAATATTGTGAGGCTTTTGAAATAGTTTGCAATCTTTATAAATTAAAAAGGCATTTAATTTATTGCTTAGGTCAATGTTTTAAGTAGTTTAGGCCACTTACACATTTTGCAAAAAATGTTGGTTCACCACCAATATTAGTTATGAATTATTTGGCACATGATGAACATTTTAGTTTTCCTGTCTGACAAATATGAATTTTTGACTTTAGATTGGATTTGAATTTGAATTGTAATTTGGATCAAGTGAAGATTAGCAACAGTAACATGATGAGATGGCACCATTAACAGGGGATTATTGTAGCATGACACTGGGGGTGTTACAATCACCATCTTCATCACCTTCCTCATCTCTTTTAAGCGGTCCACTCTCCCGCAGCCCGCCGTAATCCCCAATTGAACATGGTTCTTTATGCCACATATTGTGATCCAATGGTTTGTTGCCATCCTATGATGTTTTGAGTAGATTTCTTTTGTCTTTTCGGTTGATTGATGATCTAGATTGGTTTGAGTTGTGTGTTTTATTTTGGTGCTGTCCTATGGTGCCTTCCGTGCCGCGCACATGTGAAGGATTCTCGCTATAGGGTGTTGCAATATTTTCATGATTCGCTTATAGTGGGTTGCTAGTGTGATAGAAGCTTAAACCTGAGTAAGGGGGTTGTTGCGTATGGGATAAAGGGGACTTGATACTTTAAGGCTATGGTTGGGTTTTACCTTAATGCTCTTTAGTAGTTGTTGATGCTTGCTAGAGTTCCAATCATACGTGCATATGATCCAAGTAGAGAAAGTGTGTTAGCTTATGCCTCTCCCTCATATAAAATTGCAATCATGATTACCGATCTTGTTAACAATTGCCTAGGATAATTCTGCACACTGATCCATCATTATTCCGCACTCGCCATTTGTAATATATTATAATATATTGTAACTTTATGTTAACAACACCTATTTTTATATTTTAGCTCTCTGATATCATGCAAAGCTATCCTCCTTATATCCACAACTTAGTTTTATTTCTCGTTTCTAGGTGAAAGCAAACGCTCGGTGTACATAGAGTCGTATCAGTGGCAGATAGGACTTGAGAGAATATTGATCTTACCTTTAGCTCCTTGTGGGTTCGACACTCCATACTTATCACTTCCACCTTTGGAAATTGCTACGATGATTCCTTGCACTTGGGGATTATCAGGCTGTAGTGACAAGCATTAAGCATAGCAAAGTCATAGCAACATCAATCTCAGAATATATTGGATACTAGGGATCAAACCCTAACAAAACTAACTCGATTAGATCATAAATCTCATCCAACCCATCACCGTCCAGCAAGCCTACGAAGGAATTACTCTCTCCCGGCGGTGAGAATGATGAAATTGGTGATGGAGGATGGTTGATGATGATGACGGCATCGAGTCCCCCTCTCTGGAGCGCCAAACGGACTCCAGATCAGCCCTCCCAATGAAGAACAGGAGGTGGCAGCGGCTTCGTATCATAAAACACGATGATTCCTTCTCTCTGATTTTTTTTCTTGGTGAATAGGTACTTATGGAGTTGGAGTTAGGGTTGTGGGAGCTGCCAGGGGCCCTCAAGCCTGCTAGGTGCGCCCCATGGGCTTGTGGCACCCTGGTGCCCCCCAGGTAATTTCCTTCGCCAATATTTTTTTATATTGTGAAACAATTCTCCATAAATTTTTAGCTTAATCCAAGAACCTTTTTATATATGGTTTTCCTGCAATAAAGATGGTACAAAGGACATATGCGAGGAAAACCACTTTGTCAGTCATATAGATAGATTTCAAAACTTAAGAGATTTAAACTAAAGTTGACTTTGTTTTCCTGCAAGGTTAGATAACGAAATATAATAATCATAGCATATCCAACACATATATTTCCAAGGAGTAGAAGGTCTCTAATTAGAGAAGCATGATTTCCTATCCTCCTTGTAGAACTATTACTTTCCCTGCACGATAGATAACTATCGAGGATAAACATTGCAAGGGAGGAAACTTTCGATAGCACCTGCAAACAGATAGTTGGAAGCAAATAGTATTGCAGGGGAGGGGGTTATTAACAGTACATGGCGACCAAGTATTTCAACACCACAGGCGGTGCGTTATGTTCAGAAAGCAAATTGTTCAAGGAACACCAAAAAGTTCGACTACGAAAAGCAAATGGCGAATGAAAACACCCTGCAAATACCCCATTCATCTATCACTCGATGATCTTGTCCCCCTTTTTGTCAACAAGTGTCAGAAAGGAAAGAGAAAATATACAAGGAACTACTCGTCCGGAGTGTCCTAAGAATCAGAATTTGCACTGCTTGACAAATCAGAATTCGCAGAGTAAGGAATAGTTGAGTCTGAAGCAGGTGTTGCAGCATGGGCTTCGGAGCAAACAGTGCGAGGTGCATCTGGCTTGTAGATGAGTGTTCCAGCTGTGTCTTCGAATTCATCATCTGGTTCGACGAACAGCAGGTCAGTTGATGCAGAACGCTGAGGGGCACAGGAGTTTTCCTTCGGATGCAAGGAACAACAAATAACTCTAGGTAGTCATAATCTTTCTTGATGCCCTTGGCAGCTAGCTGCTTGTGAGAAAAATGCTGCCTCAGAAGGGTCCACGAGTGCTTCTTTTGCTCCTTCTCATGCAGAAGGGTTTGGCGAGCATAATTATGAAGCGAATTTAATTCAGTCATCAACTCCAGCTTTTCCTTCCGATCATGCTTGATGTGACTTCCAGAGCTTGCTATGTGCGAATGCAAATCTCATACAGAGATAGATTTTCTTCACGAGGGATTTCAACCTTAGCTTTCTTAACTTTCGGAGCAGTGTCAGATGCAGAAGTAGTGCCAGCAACATCAACAGGTGCCTTTCCTTTGCTAATATCCTTCACCATACAGAGAGTATCATGCACTGGTGGCATGAAAACCTTCGGAACATGAGGGCAGAAGAATTTTTCATCAATGAGCTGCTCAATTGCATACATGATCCAGGGGGCAAATGACTTTTATGATTGAGGGCTATCAGCTGCACAATCCAAGTTGCGAATGAATAGATCTGGAACATCAAAATGAATTCCTTGAGAGATGGCCAGAAGAGCATTTCCCACGATACCATTGATAGTATATGGTCTGTTTGTTGGCGTGGGAGAATTGCATAGGACATAAAACATCACTTTATTTTCATAGGCCAATTTTTTAGGATCTATTCCAATCCATTCATCTCCAACCAGTTTGGGATCCATTAGCAAGTGAAGTTGTGCTTCAGATACATCCCAATAGTGCAGCCTGTGTTCAAACTCACACCGAGGAAGATTTAGCAGAGATAAAAACTGATCTGTCGAGCATTTGATCTTTTCCCTTCCCGTAATCCATTCGAGGATCCATGTAGAACTATCTCCAAGTTCTCCTGAGATGTACAGATTGGCATAGAACTGATGGATTTCACGATTCCAGCCATGATGGAAACCCTTCAGGAATGCATGTTAAAAATGCTCGATGGCATGATGAAAGTAGGGTATTTCTTTGAGCTCAGCAAAGTTCAAAATCTTGTGATTTTGATTCTTGCCGAATAAAATCCGAGCATAATACACAACCTGTTCTTGGGACCAAAACCTGGGTGACAGCGAAGTCCTTTCTCCTTCATAAGGGCTGGTCCAAAGAATGCTAGCTTCAAAAGATGAAGCCGCTCATTGAATGTAGGACCATTTGGGCCATCTTCAGCAGGGAACAGGGATTTTTCCTGGGAATTTTTTAGATTTTCTTCATCGCTTACTACCATGGACCGATTATCATCAGGTGCTGACATATCTTTGTTAATGGGCTTGAGTGGAGCAAGGGGCCTTGTCAACTTCTCTGGTGCATATGGCTTTGAGGCACTTGGCTGGCCATCATTTTTCTTCACTGGAACACGTTCAACGGCTTTCTGACTATCAGACACAAGGGCCTTTTTCTTTCGGTGCATTATCAACGGAGGGAGACACAACAACCTCTGCAGATGCCTGGGTCACAACTGCTTCTTTTTCGGTTTCCTGGGGCACAACAGGTGGAACAACTTCTTCATGAGCCATGGGCTCTTCATATTTCTTTTCTTCCTCTTTTAACTGCAAAGCAGTAGAAGCAGGAGCAAGATAAACATCCATCTGGGTAGGGGCACCAAATGATGTGATCGGGGTGGTATTTTCTCGGGAAGAATTTAGCTCCCCCTCAACCTTGTCATTCTCCTCCTTGTTGGATCTCGAGAGCTCAACTTGCATTTCCTTCGGAGGCAATGAAACTGCCTCCTCAAACTCAATTTCTTCATCAGTTTTATCCTTTGTGGCTTGCTGCCCAGGAAAGGCATTTTCCTTGCCAGTCTTGTTCAGAAAGATATCCACAACATCAGTCTCTAGAGCAGCTGAGGTAGGAATGATATACACCGCAGGCTCAGCTTGCTGCATGGGTTCATCCTCGTTAGGAGGGGATGGTGGTATCTGCTGCAGAGGATCACTTGAGTCAATGGGAGCATCAGTTGCAACATTGTGAACACGGCAATCTTTGATTCCCTTCGGCTTGCTGGCTCTCGCCTTAGCCTTCTAACGTTTTTCTTCCTTTATTCTTCATTGAGCAAGATCTGCCTGACGGTCAATTTCATCATTCCTTCGGTCACACAGCTGAGAAACTTCCATTTTCATACGTGAGTGCCACTCAATTTTGTCATTCCTCATAACACTGAGAGCTTTTGTGAGCTCAAAAATTTCCTTGTTCAGAATTTTCCTTTTGGATTCAGTACTGGCAGCTTGTCTCATTTGCTTGAGATTTTTCTTGTCCTCGACAACCTGGTTTAGGTTCTTGGTTATTTTCGTAAGCTCATCGAGATATTTCGTTACCAACTTGGTAACATCATCAGGAAGTCCCATACTGCTCAAATCAACTAATTTTGCATCGTAGGCATCACTTTCAATATCATCAATCATAAGACCAAAGTCATATTTCTGTTCCTCTATGGAAGCAAGAACACCGGATTTAGCTTTCTTGACAGAAACGACAGTTTTATGTTTGGATAGCAGATTTCTTTTCATAGACGGGGCAGCAGAACCCAAAGGTTTGTCTGAGACTGGTGCGGGTGCAAGTCTTGGTGACATTCTCAGTGGGGGTGACGCCTTCACAGGTGAGGGAGTTTGGTAAGGCTTGTTAAGAAGAGCTCGTGGATCATACATGGATATTTCATCAGGAGCATCTTCATCGGGGGACTCCTCAGACGAGGCAGTAGCTGCCTTCTTGGATTTTCTGGCAACAAATTTCTTTTGGGGAACTCCAGGGGAAACTGACTTCCTTGCCTTGCTTTCCTTTCGGGCGGAGGCACGCTCCTTCTTCTTTTGTACGTCTTGCTGGGTTAGCTCGACGTTTCTTTGTTCCACTTGATTCTAGCTTCACACTTGGATTTGGCCTTGCCTCTCTTTTCCACTTCTTCGAGAAAATCAGCAATTGTTTTCAGGGAGTCCGGATGAGCATCTTTAGTTGTAGGTGGCCTGACTTTTTCATCATTTGGGCCGAGGCAATTCTCAACAATGCAGTCATTCCAAGGTGGAGGGAAAGCAAACATGATTTGATATTTCCTTCGAACATTTTCATGATTAAACCATTTCTTCGCCTACTGAAGGCGAATCCTTTGCAGCCTGTTATTTCTCTCGGTTGTGGTTTCAACTCCAGGTTGAGTTTTATAGCTTTCGGGATGAGACATTTCGGCTGTTGTGTTCTTCTCTCTGCCACGACCACCCTTCGTTGGATTTCCATCAGAGAAGAGAGTCATTACATCAGTGACTGGTTCATCCTCAGGCTGACTGTGAGCCAAGGGAATATCATCTTCCTCTTCTTCAGATTCAGACTCAGACTTCTTCTTCGGTTTCTTGGGTGGCTTAGATGCTTTTACTCCACCAGTCAACTTCATTCATTCAGACACGGGAGGTAATTGAGCCATTTCTCCTTCAGAACCAGACTGCTCTTCCGAACTTTGTGCCATGACCAACCTGTGAAATAGAATAGATACGAGGGAAAATAGGATAGGGTCATAAACATCCACAGAAGCATTTTTTACTAAAAATAGAAAGTTTTTCAGAAGCAACAAAGGAATCCATGGTATACATTTGGGAAGATATCATAGACAGAATGGCAACATGCCATATAAGGCAGGGTAACAACTATCTAATCTTTCGAAAGAATACTCACGAACCCTAGATCCAAGATAACTACTACGAGGGAAAACTACAAACCGTACTAGTCATAACCTAGTGAATCCTAAAGATCTACCTCAAGAAGAATAAATCAAGCAAAATTGCGTCGGTATGAACTGCCCTAGAACAGAGGAGTAGACTGGGCTAGTTCCAGATCCAGGCGCCCTAACTTGGTAGCAAGGATCAACTACGACAATGCGGATGAGAAAATTTACCACACTATCGCGACCAACGACGGCGAGACTTCACCAGAGTTGCACGATGAGGCGCTTAGATGGTGTTGCTTCGAGCTCGGGCTCGGGAGGAGAACCGGGAGAGGGTTTGAGAAAGAATTGAGGAAGAAGAAGCCAGAAGGGGTATTTATAGCCCGCAGGTGGAACCGTCTTTTCTGAAATCTACAGCCAACATCCGTGGGACGTTCCACATTCAACGGACATGATGACGATCATGTGGATCGTGGGCACGTGGCAACCGTTTCCTGCGAAAATCTCGGAAACTGATCGGGAGGCCCAAAGGTTTGAAGAAGGGCAAGCGCCAAGAACAGATTAGAGTTCAAAGTTCATTTATTTCGCGACCAAGAATGCCGGATTGAAATATTCCTCAGATCAAATTGCATGTTTATGACGGACAACATAGATTAGATGAGAAAGAATAGAGGAATAGCAGGGTCTGAATCAAAACACTCGGCCAAACAAGATAAAATACAAAACCACTGAGCTCTGAGTGAGTTGACATTCGGACAAAACACAAACACAATGAACAATAAGGAAAGAAAGCGAATGAAAACACAATGAACTAGCACTAACAAGCGATCTCATGATAAAAGATAAACGAGACGAATCCCTGAGATAATACCTGCAAGAAAGAATTAGGTCTTTTTTGCAACCCAAACTTGTGTGGGCAACGAGGATCTTATTTGCTTCGTCTGAGCAGGAGCATTCTTTCGGCGAGATCTGTAAATCACTGTGCATTTCGAGAGTAATCATATGAATATGCACTGAAGTCATTTCCAGAGACATGAGCATAATGGTTTGAAGAGGTACACATGTACTCATTCTATCGAAGGTTTGGTCGACACCCATTCGAGAAAATTCCTGAGCCATTCTCCGAATGATAATTATTGTCTCACAGAGAATTACTCAGCATATTCAAGTTAGCAGTGACATATAGATTTTCAATGATGCACTTCTTCACCCAGATTTGCTTCTTGGGTGAACCAGACCTACAGTTAGTCCCAACATATCGAGCAAAAACCTTAACATTCTGTTGTTTGAACAATTTGTAGTTCGAGTCATCAGACTCATCAGAATCAACAGTAATGGGAGTATCATATCCTGATAGGATTGCAGGTTCGAGTGTTTTTCTTTTAGCAAGAACCCAACTCGTTCGAGGATACTATTCGGGAGTCCAGTAAGTTCCATCAACGTTGAGTTTTCTCTCGAAACCCAATCCTTCCTTTCGAGGATTTTTGTGCAGTATTGACTTCTTGAGCACATCATAGAGAGTTTGATGCCCTTTAAGGCTCCTTAGCATTCCTGTCTCAAGCAAGTTCTTTAGCTTGCAATTTTCATCAGTAACAGCAACAAATTCCTCGGGAGAGGGGTTGGAGATAACATTCATAGTGGTAGCAATATTCTCGAAGTTTGCATTAGAGGTTTCAGCATGTGAATCAGCATTGCTACGTTCTAGGCATTTTAAGCATGGAGGCACAAAATCATCAGGAAGACAATTAGATTGCTCAGCGAAGAGAGACGCTTTTTTCTTTCGCCAGCTCGTTGTGAGACTCTTTCAGTGACTTGGTTCTTGATTCCTGTTAAGTAGTTCATTTGATAAACTCTCATAGTCGACTGAAAGGGAATCATGTCGATTGGAAAGATCATCAATAGTTGAAGAAAAAGCATCATGCTCTTCGATCAACTTTTGATTCTTCTGCATCTCTTCGACCAATAATCCTTCGGTTTTCCTAATATTTCCCACAAACATTTCAAGCTCATCTTGTTGAGATTTTGCAATCTTAACAAGTTTAGCATAGGCAATGTATTCAGGAGAATATCCATTCACTAGTACAGCGAGGTGTTATACAAACGGTTTTTAACCCCTTTCCGCGACTGCATTTGGAGCCATCGCCTAGTGAGTGTGGGCGATAGGGGGGTCCTTCCCACACGTCCCAGAAACCGTCGGGGATATGCCCTCCTGGAACACACGCTTGGCAAAATGAGGTCGTGTGCGACCGGCGAGCGACCAAATACGGTTATACGTACAGTAGTGCTAAAAAATACAATTATACAGGAGAAATCATTTCCGGTCGTAAGTACATCCCATACAGTCAGTCCCCGCTAAACGTTTCCGTTCGTATATACATCCCACACAGTCGCTCCAAGGAAAACGTTTTTGTTCGCAGGTACATCACACACAATTTTCCCCGTTAAATCGTGTGTGATAGAGTTTCCATTGCACACGGTATTAACAATTTTATCGTTTGCGTTATTGAATGCATCACACATGGTGCATAGAAGAAACTTTGTGGCAAAGGCTGTCCATCACACACTGTTTTTATTTGGTAAACGTTTACGCCAGGTGGCCTAACACAAACAGTTTTCAAGAGGATATCGTGTGTGATTGTTCACTAATTTAACACAGTTTATTCCAAGAAACTCTGTGCATTGTCTGAGGTCATCGCCCACGGCGTTCTCTCAATAACCGTTTGCAATAGAAAAACCCAATTAGCAGGCTAATTATCCTATTATTAATAATCCATTTATTAATCTAATAGACATTTCATATTAAGCACACAATATATTTCATTTTCATAATTGAAATACATCAGAGTACAACATCATATAGCTTCAGCACTCAGCTACCCCATTACACAACTGCACAAGCACCAAGTTTCACATGCAACATCTATAACCTTTCAAAATTAGCATCATAGATGCTACATAGACAGATGTAACTCATCTGGAAAACTGCTGAAACAGAAGGCGAATATTGAGTCTTCATTGACGTTGATGGTATTTGCAACTTTAGGCCAGTGCCTTTGGATGATTGAATGTCCATCCTTCGTCCTCTTCAGGAACACTTCAATATTGAACCGTGGGTGTTGTATGAATACCTTCCTCGCCTCCTGACCATACAGGTGGTTTGAGAGGTAATCATCAGTGAACTGCTTTGGAAAGGCCTGAAACAAGCATGTGCATAAATATCTTCTCTATATTGGAAATGGGGCAAAGAAATAAAAAATGCAAGGTATAACAGTTGGTACCATCCTATAGTGAACTGATGTCTTCTTCATTGTGCAGACAAAGATCTTGTTGTTTTTTGTTGCTGATTTCTTTATCCTAACAGTCTTTCTGAGTTTCTTGACTTCACTGATATTCATGGACAACTCATTTCCCCATATGCAAAAAGGGTCGAACAGTGGGTCAAAACCTCTGACAGCAGGACCTACATGTGCAAGACCAAATTGTTAAACACCTAAATATTAGAATGGTTCCTGCAATTGCACAATAGTGTGCTATTAGACAAAGGACCATGCATGTGCAAACCTCGATTATAAACCTCAGTGCTTCCCATTGTTTCCCTGCAACACATATAAGGTAGTTAGTCATCAGGTTAAGTGAGGGTTCGCATGCTATCAGTAAAATATGTTGATGAAAAATAAGCACATTGCAGATTCATCAGATTAATTCAAGCCACATGGAAAACCCATTTATCCAAAGCAAGAATGATCAAGAAATAGGAAATATAGCACTTGTATATGTTTCCCATGTAGTAAGTGCAGCCAAATTTGATTTATTCCTCACATGCACAACAATACAAAATTGTACCCGTGACAATTGGACATCGCGTTGCAGAATTGAACCAAGCAATTAACTAAACACCACCACAAATGAACTAAACATTAACTGAGCACCACATTGCACAATATAACATACTCCTAATAGAAGATCAGACAGTTAACCAAACCAAGCATGCTTAACAACTTGGAAATATAGCAATTGTATTTGTTTCTCATGTATTTAATACAACCAAATTCAATTTATTCCTTACATGGTATACAATAATAGAATGCACCCACAACAAATGAACATCGCGTTGTAGAATTGAACCAAACAGTTAACTAAACACCACAACAAATGAACCAAACGTTAACTGAGCACCACATTGCACAATGTATAACATACTAGAAGATCAGACAGTTAAGCAAACTAAGCATGCTTGACAACTTGGAAATATAGCAATTGTATTTGTTTCTCATGTATTTTTCAAAGAAAAATTCAATTTATTTATCACGTGGAAGACAATACAAAATTGCACCTTGAAGAATTGAACATCACATTTGTAGAATTGAACCAAACAGTTAACTCAATATGACAACTAATTAACCAAAAAATTAAAAGGGTGGGCTCAAGAAAACGCCACGAACTGTCATTTAAAGCATTCAACCGCATCGCATCATCGGCGCGCGAGGCATCGACGGCGAGGTGCGCCTCCTAGATCGGGGGGTCAGCACGAATGGCAGCCATCACGACCTCATCCGCGCATGCGGCCGCGATTTGCTTCTTCGCTGCCAAATGCTCCTTGGGATCCTGGCTATACTGCGTGCACCATGGCTTAGGGCGGTGCTTATTTGGTGGAGGGGTCGGTGATTTGGGTTGAAGGTGCCGCGCCGGCGGTCGGGCATGTGGGATGTGGAAGCAGGAGGAGGATGGGGGCCGGGTGTGGATTACCTGGCTGGATAGACAAGGCCGCGCAGCATGAAGGAGGGTCGCCGGTGAAGAGGCGGTGCTGCAAGCAAGGAGTGAAGGTTTCAACTTGGAAAGGAAGGCGGAAACAGGGGAAATGTGGCTTTTGGTAAGCGGGAGAGGCGGTGTCGGATCACGGGTTCCGGCAAAACCCTCGAGGTTCGAACACTGGGGTGCACGCGAAGATCTCCTCCATACCGATCCACGCCCTAGCTCTCTAAGGTCTCGCGGACGAACTCGGCGAACTCACAAGACAAAGACACAAGATTTATACTGGTTCGAGCCACCGTTGTGGTGTAATACCCTACTCCAGTGTGGTGGTGGTGGATTGCCTCTTGGGCTGATGATGAATAGTACAAGGGGAAGAACAGCCTCCTGAGGTTGAGGTGTTCTTGTGCTTGACGAACTTGTGTGGGTGAGATGCCTCTGAATGAGTTCTTGACTCGTTGCCCTACTGTGGTGGCTAGTTCTACTTATATAGGCCCTGGTCCTCTCCCCAAATATTGAGCGGGAAGGGAGCCAACAACGACCAATTTGAAAAGGGACAACTAGTACAGCTTATCCTGACAAAAGCGGTCTTCGCCTGCAAAAGGCTCTTGTGGTGACGCCGTCTTGGGATCCATGGTGACCTCCGTCTTGCCGTCCCGCTGGTCTTGGTCTCGTTGCACTGATATGGAAACCTTTGCTTGATGGCTCGGTACTCCACGCCTGCGCTTGCCCCCTTGGCACAAAGGAGGAAACAAGGACGCTGCGCGCGCTGGCGCCCGCCTGGCGCCTGCCTAGTCTCGGTCGTCATGGCTCACGTCACGAGAACCTCACGAGGTTTGGCTTGCCTTGATCTCTCCGCCCCTCGTGAGCCTGCCTGGCGAGGCCGCTCCTAAGGAGGTCTTGCGTCGCCCGCCTCGCGAGGCTTGGCCCCTCACGAGGGTCTTGAATGCCTTGTTGATGAAGATGGGCCGCACAGGCCTGCTAGCTCAACCACGCCGTGGGCCGCAGGCAGGCAAGTCTGGGGACCCCCATTCCCAGAACGCCGACAGGCGGCGAGGTAGATATTTCTGTGGAAGCCAAAAATTTGGAATCGCTTCAGCGAAAAAACTGGCGCGGAAAGTCTCGTCAGACACGGTCCCTTATTCATAACTGTGTACGATATGTGAACATCACAAACGATTCACATAGCTTAACCCGTGTGATGAGTTCGTCAAAAAATTTGGTTCGAATTTCCCTGGTTACAGTCGTCATCCACGTCATTGCATAATTTGGGTACACAAAGGAGACTACAGCACACCCACAGTTCTTAATCGAGCAAGTTCAGCAATTAAACAGAGCTAGCTGACCTAAACATTACTCTAACAATTTAAAGACCGGCGCTCTTCATTAAACAAAACAAATAGTACTACTATGCTGGTGCTCATCGATCTCCGTCACCGCCTCCATGTCTATCTCGTGCCCGACGGTCTCCTGGGGAAGGGGCTCCATGCCATCCATCGCACCATACTTGGCAAGCATCTCGCCATCCGCATCCGCATCCGCCATCTCTTTGGAATAGGGCGCCACGAGCTGGGTGTGGGCGGCCACGATCTAGACTTTGGTGGGCTCCATCGTGACAAGGTATGTCGTGCAGGAACAGACGGCTGCTCGAACGCTCTCGGCGATTGCCAACTCTTCGGCCATGGGTTGTCGACCATTGTCAGAGAAGCTTCGTTCGATTTGTGCGGTGACCGCCATGATCTTGGTGTGGGCGGCCACTACATGGTTGTGGGCAGCCTCCATCAGAGCTAAGGCCGCCGTTGCAGAACGGACAACTGCTGTGCTGCTCTCGCTAGTTGCTATCCCTGAGGCAGATGTTCCTGTCACCGCCTGAGAAGTAACAGCGGCCATTTGGGCTGCCTTGGCCTCCCAAACACAGATTGCGGTCGCCCTCACAAAGCTTGTTAGCACGCTCCTGGCGGCTGCGGTCGTGCTCTCGCTGGAGTGGGCCACCGAAGTTGCCCTCACGACGCGGGTCCACGTCCCCATCTTTCATCGGTGAAGATTGAACAGTGAAATGATATTTGGGGAGCGAGCTAGTGTGCTTGACATGCCGGCTGTGGACTGTAGCCATCGCACCTTCTCGTGTAAGCCGTATGCATACTATACTCCGACGGTGCTCCAAGATATTTTGTGCTGCATCTCACACGGTTGGTGATAATAAACTGTGTTTGATCTACTTGATTTTTCGTCTTGATTTGAATTACATAATGGGGTCATAGCTGCAAAGGATGGTGTTTGAATTGCTAGAACTTTTATCTGTAGTGAACATGCAACTATAGGTGTGTCGTAAAAAAATTGGAATTATTCAGGGTTCGTTTGGACGTTTTTATACATTAACTTGGTTTTGTAGGCATTTCAGGTGCATAATTCAAATTTGAACTACACGCACATGCTCCACTGCAGATAAATGGGTTGAAAAATCAAATATGTGTCCTTGGTTGCATGCTTAGGTCCCATGCAAGGAATGGGATTGAATGTCAAACACCCTGCCACCGCCACTCGGCCGCAAACATTGATATACCTAGTTTCTAAATTCTAGTAAATCTAAAACTCGTCTAAAATTCATGAACCTTGGCATGCTATCATGGAGCGGCATCAACATGCCGTGGTAAATTTTTTGTCCCATTTAGGGCAGGTTTGGGTATAAGCTTCTCGCAAACCCGAGCTTCTCACAACAAGTGTGATGGTTTCGGTAGGGAACGTACCACCTTTGGGGACGAAACGATATTCGTTGCCTCTTATTACTTTAAAAAAAATCTAGTGTCAACATAGAACAACAGAAGTGTTGTGTTAAATTTTCAGAATTTTCGGGGTTCGTTTGGACATTTTTATACATTAACTGGGTTTTCTAGACATTTTATGTGCATAATTCAAATTTGAAGTACATGCACATGCTCCGGTGCATATAAATTGGTTGAAAATCAAATATGCGTCCTTGGTTGCATGCTTAGGTCCCACACAAGAAAGGGGAATGAATGTCAAACACCCTCCCACCATCACTCGACCGCAAACATTGAGATACCTGGTTTTTGAATTCTAGTAAATCCAAAACTCGTCTGAAATTCATGAAACTTTGCATGCTACCATGGAGCGGCATCAACATGCCGTGGTAAAAAAAATTCCCTGTAGGGGCAGGTTTGGGTATAAGCTTCTCACAACAAGTGTGATGGTTTTGGTAGGGAACGTGCCACCTTTGGGGACGAAATGATATATGTTTCCTCTTATTGCTTTCAAAATGTTTCTAGTGTCAAAAGAGAACAACAGGAGTGTTGTGTTAAATTTTGGAATTTTCCGGATTCGTTTGGACATTTTTATACATCAACTGGGTTTTCTAGGAATTTATGTGCATAATTCATATTTGAACTACATGCACATGCTCCAGTGCATATAAATTGGTTTAAAAATCAAATTTGTGTCCTTCGGTGCATGCTTAGGTCCCATGCAAGAAATGGGAATGAATTTCAAACACCAAGGCACTGTCTATTCCCGCCAAAACATTGAGATACTTTGTTTTTAAATTCTAGTAAATCCAAAACTCGTCTAAAATTCATGAAACTTGGCATGCTATCATGGAATGGCACCCGACATGCTATGGTATTCTTCGTGTCCATTTTGAGAGAAGCCGCACTGGAATAACAGCCAACAAAGGCATTTTGAAACAAGTAGCTGCCACTATAACTTCTCAAACATTTCGTATAATTTAAATTGTGTGCGTTCTGTTAACCATTCATGTGTCGGTGTACAAAAGTAGGGGCTCTCCTTTTTACCCCTCTACTTGTGCATGGGCAGTCAGAGCCGCACCTGCGGCCACACTTAGCAGGGCAAAGGGAGGGAGCAGAAGCACAAGAACACCAGAGCAGCGCCCCAGCCAGAAGCACAAGACGGGCAAAACAACGCCAAGACCAGAGACACAAAGAGCAAGAGGGCGAGGCGGACTCCCCTGGAAAGAGCCTTGCCGGGGCGGCCTACGCGGCCCCGACAAGAGCCTTGCCGGGGCAACTTGCCCAACGCCAGCAGAGCGGGCCACCCTTGAGCCCAAGGGTTCCAGACACCAACAACCACATTGGAACCAAGGCTCGGGAGGCACCTCCGTGGTGGCATGCAGATCTTTGTCAAGGTCTTAAACACACAAGATCAGATGAGGACCAGAAGACTGCGATCCTCGGCGAGATCCTTGCCGAAGAGATCCACGAGACCCCCAGCAAAACTCTTGTCGGGGACGACCGCGACGCCACGGCAAGACCACTTGCCGGGGCCCCGGCAAGACCCTTGTTGAGGACACCCGCGGGGCCGCAGCCAGACCCACATCTGCCAAGGCTCCACCGCCGTTCCCATACAGCTGCTAGCCCAACCAGCTGGGCAGGCACCTGCGTGGTGACATGCGGCTTCCAGGCCAACTCGGCGAACACCTACGTGGTGGCATGCAAATCTTCGTGAAGACCCTACCACCACGCCACCGTAGCAGCCTGCCAGCCTACATGGCGCTACATGCCTTGTTGGCCTAGACACGTGTCGAAGCTAGAGGGAGCAGCGAAGGACGGGACGGGCCTTGTTTCCATCCCCAATAAAGCAACGGGACACCTAAGAAGTGCATTTAATGCGAATTGTCCCGTAATAACAGGCGATAAGCTTGTGTACTGTACACCTATCCACCTCCCGTGTGCTACTCTGGCAACCCCTTTTGTCTATAAAAGGAGGCCCGAGGTGTCTAGGAGAGGGATTCGGATCTTTTGGACAACGCATGCTCCGTAGCTAGTTCGAGAGCACAAGAACACTCAAATATACACCAAAGCAGGACTAGGGTTTTACGGATCCTCGCGGCCCAAACCTGGGTAAACGATCTTTGTGCTGGCTCCTAGACCTGCTCTTTGCACAACCCCGCGCCCGCCAACCGTAGAAGGGATCCCAGTGATCCCATTGGTGTCGTTTCCACCGACATCTTTGGCGCGCCAGGTAGGGGGCACAGTTGTGGAAATCTGGTCTTGTTGGAGCAGCGGCTTCATCGTGGTCGTCACTCCAAGGAAGAAGACGACCAAACGGGTGGCGTCGCCTGCGGATGCGGTGAACGCCCGTGCAACGATAGAAAAGCTAACTCACACGAAACCTTGGTTATTTTCGCTTATATAAGGTTGTTCTCCCCGAGAGATCTCGTTCTTTGTACGGGAAACCTGCATGTGATGGGACCCTTCCGCTGATGGCAACGCCTTTGTTTCTGTCTCGAGCCCGCTCGACAGTTCATGCGGCCGCGCTAGCGCCGGCAAGGTGGCCTACCAGTTCCTAGCTGCACTCTTGTCCTGCCTCGAGTCCGCTCGACAGTTCAAGCGACCGCGCTGGCGGCGGCAAGGTGGCTCGCCCGGCAGCAAGCGCCCTTCCGGCAGGGTGCTAAGGATCCGTCCTTAAAGCACCACGGCATGGGTTTACGTGCCGACAGCCTTATCTCAACAAGTGTAGGGTACGAACATCCGAAGAAAGATCTAACGCGAAGATAGCGTGCATGATATTAAAGTACTGTAGAGTTATATTACATCAATTGTTGCTGCGGTTCTAACTAAAGATAAAAATTGTCTTGGTCATGAAACTGCAGCGGCAATGAGAAACAGGGTGCCTAATCCCGGTGCTGGCCCTCTACCCTCCGAACTCCGTCGATGCGGCTAATGATGGGGTCGATACGCTCCTCGAGCGCCGCGAGGTCCGCATCCTCCGGCAAGCTCTCCAGCGCGGCGTCGAAGTCGAGGTTGGGGTTCCAGTACGCCACCTTGGTGAGGACCTTGGTCATGACACCCGGGCAGAGCTTCCGGGCCTCATCGGCCAAAGAGCCCGACCTGTTGGAGTGGAACTGCTCCAGGGCCCTGAGAACACCCTCGAAGAACAGGGTCAGCTTGGCGTTGGGACTCACGTTCGGCTCTGGGGCTTACCTCAAGTTTGGCATCCCCATGGCCGCCAGCTTCGTGGTGATCCTGCCGGCGACGTCGGCGAGGCAGCTGATCGAGAGGTTTTTGCCCTTCACGAAATCTGCGTGGTTGGCAGCCTCGTTCTTCCGCAGCTGCCTCTCCTTCTCCAGATCCTTGGTCAGCGTCTCCTCCCGGGCCCTGACCCCTTAAAGCGTCTCCTCAAGACCCTCCAGCTTCAGCTTCAGGTCTTTGATGGAGTCGTTGGCCTTGGAGAGCTGCTCAGCCTTGCCGAGGACTGCGCCTTGCGCCTCTACCAGAGCACCGTTGAGCGTGTCCTTCTCCTTTTCCAACTTCAGGGCCTGATCCTTCAGCCCATCCCGCTCCACCTCCAGCTCTTTCACCTTGCCGGCATGGACCAGAGCTTGGGCATTGAGCGCATCCTTGTGCCTCTGCTCCAGCTCCTCGGTCCGCTGCACGACAAGCTTCTCCAGCTCCTCATCCTTGCCGGGGAGTGTTGCGGCGAGCTTCTCCTCACGAGTGACAAGGTCCTCCTCCTGGGAATTTAGCTCGGCCGGGTGCTGGTGCCTAGCGGCCTCGTCCTTGGCGGCCTGCTCCCTCGCCAGCTCCTGGGCCTTCTCGATGTCGGCCTGCTTCATGACAAGCTCCAGCTTGCGCTCGTCCAGCACATCCTGGGCGGCCTTCAGTTCCTTGTGGGCCTCGCGGAACCAAGCCTGCGTCTCGGCGACGTGTGAAGGAAAAATGCCCTAGAGGCAATAATAAAGTATTATATATTTCCTTATATCATGATAAATGTTTATTATTCATGCTAGAATTGTATTAACCGGAAACATAATACATGTATGAATACATAGACAAACAGAGTGTCACTAGTATGCCTCTACTTGACTAGCTCGTTGATCAAAGATGGTTATGTTTCCTAACCATAGACATGGGTTGTCATTTGATTAACGGGATCACCTCATTAGGAGAATGACGTGATTGACTTGACCCATTCCGTTAGCTTAGCACTCGATCGTTTAGTATGTTGCTATTGCTTTCTTCATGACTTATACATGTTCCTATGACTATGAGATTATGCAACTCCCGTTTACCGGAGGAACACTTTGTGTGCTACCAAATGTCACAACGTAAATGGGTGATTATAAAGGTGCTCTACAGGTGTCTCCAAACGTACTTGTTGGGTTAGCGTATTTCGAGATTAGGATTTGTCACTCCGATTGTCGGAGAGGTATCTCTGGGCCCACTCGGTAATGCACATCACTATAAGCCTTGCAAGCATTGTGACTAATGAGTTAGTTGCGGGATGATGTATTACGGAACGAGAAAAGAGACTTGCCGGTAACGATATTAAACTAGGTATCGAGATACCGACGATCGAATCTCGGGCAAGTAACATACCGATGACAAAAGGAACAACGTATGTTGTTATGCGGTCTGACCGATAAAGATCTTCGTAGAATATGTGGGAGCTAATATGGGCATCCAGGTCCTGCTATTGGTTATTGACCGGAGAGGTGTCTCGGTCATGTCTACATAGTTCTCGAACCCGTAGGGTCCGCACGCTTAACGTTACAATGACAGTTATATTATGAGTTTATATGTTTTGATGTACCGAAGGTTGTTTGGAGTCCCGGATGTGATCACGGACATGACGAGGAGTCTCGAAATGGTCGAGACATAAAGATTGATATATTGGACGACTATATTCGGACACCGGAAGTGTTCCGGAGAAGTTTTGGATTAAACCGGAGTGCCGGAGGGTTACCGGAACCCCCCGGGGAAGTATTGGGCCTTAGTGGGCCTTGAGGGGAGAGAGAAGGCAGCAGCCAGGAGGTGGCGCGCCCCCTCCCAGGAGGAATCCTAGTTGGACTAGGAGAGGGGGGCGCAGCCCCCTTTCCCTCTCCCTCTCCCTCTCTTTCCTTCCCCCCCCCCCTCTTTTCCTAGTAGGACTAGGAAAGGGGAGTCCTACTCGTACTAGGAGGAGGACTCCCCCCCTCTCCTTGGCGCGCCTAGGGCAGCCGGCCTCCCCCTTGCTCCTTTATATACGGGGGCAGGGGGCACCTCTAAACACACTTGATATACGATATTTTAGCCGTGTGCGGTGCCCCCCTCCACCATATTACACCTCGATAATATTGTTGCGGAGCTTAGGCGAAGCCCTGCGTCGGTAGAACATCATCATCGTCACCACGCCGTCGTGCTGACGAAACTCTCCCTCAACACTCAGCTGGATCGGAGTTCAAGGGACGTCATCGAGCTGAACGTGTGCAGAACTCGGAGGTGCCGTGCGTTCGGTACTTGATCGGTCGGATCGTGAAGACGTACGACTTCATCAACCGCGTTGTTATAACGCTTCCGCTGTCGGTCTACGAGGGTACGTGGACAACACTCTCCCCTCTCGTTGCTATGCATCACCATGATCTTGTGTGTGCGTAGGAAATTTTTTGAAATTACTACGTTCCCCAACAGTGGCATCCGAGCCTGGTTTTATGCGTTGATGCTATGCACGAGTAGAACACAAGTGAGTTGTGGGCGATATAAGTCATACTGCTTACCAGCATGTCATACTTTGGTTCAGCGGTATTGTGAGATGAAGCGGCCCGGACCGACATTACGCGTACGCTTACGCGAGACTGGTTTCACCGTTCGGAGCACTCGTTGCTTAAAGGTGACTGGCGGGTGTCTGTCTCTCTCACTTTAGTTGAACCGAGTGTGGCTACGCCCGATCCTTGCGAAGGTTAAAACAGCACCAACTTGACAAACTATCGTTGTGGTTTTGATGCGTAGGTAAGAACGGTTCTTGCTAAGCCCGTAGCAGCCACGTAAAACTTGCAACAACAAAATAGAGGACGTCTAACTTGTTTTTGCAGGGCATGTTGTGATGTGATATGGTCAAGACATGATGTGATATAATTTGTTGTATGAGATGATCATGTTTTGTAACCGAGTTATCGGCAACTGGCAGGAGCCATATGGTTGTCGCTTTATTGTATGAAATGCAATCGCCATGTAATAGTTTTACTTTATCACTAAGCGGTAGCGATAGTCGTAAAAGCAATAAGTTGGCGAGACGACAACGATACTACGATGGAGATCAAGGTGTCGCGCCGGTGACGATGGTGATCATGACGGTGCTTCGGAGATGGAGATCACAAGCACGGTGCTTCGGAGATGGAGATCACAAGCACAAGATGATGATGGCCATATCATATCACTTATATTGATTGCATGTGATGTTAATCCTTTATGCATCTTATCTTGCTTTGATTGACGGTAGCATTATAAGATGATCTCTCACTAAAATTTCAAGATAAAGTGTTCTCCCTGAGTATGCACCGTTGCGAAAGTTCTTCGTGCTGAGACACCACGTGTTAATCGGGTGTGATAGGCTCTACGTTCAAATACAACGGGTGCAAAACAGTTGCACACGCGGAATACTCAGGTTAAACTTGACGAGCCTAGCATATACAGATATGGCCTCGGAACACAGAGACCGAAAGGTCGAGCGTGAATCATATAGTAGATATGATCAACATAGTGATGTTCACCATTGAAACTACTCCATCTCACGTGTTAATCGGACATGGTTTAGTTGATTTGGATCACGTAATCACTTAGATGATTAGAGGGATGTCTATCTAAGTGGGAGTTCTTAAGTAATATGATTAATTGAACTTAAATTTATCATGAACTTAGTCCTGATAGTATTTTGCAAATTATGTTGTAGATCAATAGCTCGCGTTGTTGCTTCCCTGTGTTTATTTTTGATATGTTCCTAGAGAAAAATTATGTTGAAAGATGTTAGTAGCAAAGATGCGGATTGGATCCGTGATCTGAGGATTATCCTCATTGCTGCACAGAAGAATTATGTCCTTGATGCACCGCTAGGTGACAGACCTATTGCAGGAGCAGATGCAGACGTTATGAACGTTTGGCTAGCTCAATATGATGACTACTTGATAGTTTAGTGCACCATGCTTAACGGCTTAGAATCGGGACTTCAAAGACGTTTTGAACGTCATGGACCATATGAGATGTTCCAGGAGTTGAAGTTAATATTTCAAGCAAATACCCGAGTTGAGAGATATGAAGTCTCCAACAAGTTCTATAGCTAAAAGATGGAGGAGAATCGCTCAACTAGTGAGCATGTGCTCAGATTGTCTGGGTACTACAATCGCTTGAATCAAG
Organism: Triticum aestivum; assembly: GCF_018294505.1. NCBI lineage: Eukaryota > Viridiplantae > Streptophyta > Magnoliopsida > Poales > Poaceae > Triticum > Triticum aestivum. The sequence goes on from NC_057811.1 coordinate 267,528,726, forward strand.
TGGGAGTTAATCTTCCAGATAAAATAGTGATTGACAGAATTCTCTAGTCACCATCACCAAGTTAGTAGAACTTCGTGATGAACTATAGTATGCAAGGGATGACAAAAGTAATTCCCGAGCTCTTCGTGATGCTGAAATCAACGAAGGTAGAAATCAAGAAAAACATCAAGTGTTGATGGTTGACGGGACCACTAGTTTCAAGAAAAGGGCAAAGGGAAGAAGGGGAACTTCAAAAAGAACGGCAAGCAAGTTGCTACTCAAGTGAAGAAGCCCAAGTATGTACCTAAGCCTGAGACTAAGTGCTTCTACTGCAAAGGGACTGGTCACTGGAAGCGGAACTACCCCAACTATTTGGTGGATAAGAAGGATGGCAAAGTGAACAAAGGTATATTGGATATACATGTTATTGATGTGTACTTTACTAGTGTTTATAGCAACCCCTCGGTATTTGATACTGGTTCAGATGCTAAGGGTAGTAACTCAAAACGGGAGTTGCAGAATAAACAGAGACTAGTAAAAGGAGAAGTGACGATGTGTGTTGGAAGTAGTTCCAAGATTGATATGATCATCATCGCACACTCCCTATACTTTCGGGATTAGTGTTGAAACTAAATAAGTGTTATTTGGTGTTTGCGTTGAGCATGAATATGATTTGATCATGTTTATTGCAATACGGTTATTCATTTAAGTTAGAGAACAATTGTTGTTCTGTTTACATGAATAAAAACCTTCTATGGTCATACACACCAACGAAAATGGTTTGTTGGATCTCGATCGTAGTGATACACATAATCATAATATTGAAGCCAAAATATGCAAAGTTAATAATGATAGTGCAAATTATTTGTGGCACTGCCGTTTAGGTCATATTGGTGTAAAGCGCATGAAGAAACTCCATACTGATGGGATTTTGGAATCACTTGATTATGAATCACTTGATGCTTGCGATCCGTGCCTCATGGGCAAGATGACTAAAACGCCGTTCTCCGGAACTATGGAGAGAGCAACAGATTTGTTGGAAATCATACATACAGATGTATGTGGCCCGATGAATATTGAGGCTCGTAGCAGGTATCATTATTTTCTGACCTTCACAGATGATTTGAGCAGATATGGGTATATCTACTTAATGAAACAGAAGTCTGAAACATTTGAAAAGTTCATATAATTTCAGAGTGAAGTAGAAAATCATCGTAAACAAGAAAATAAAGTTTCTACGATCTGATCGCAGAGACAAATATTTGAGTTACGAGTTTGGTCTTCAATTAAAACAATGTGGAATAGTTTTCACAAATTCGTGCCACCTGGAACACCACAGCATAATGGTGTGTCCGAACGTCATAACCGTACTTTGTTGGATATAGTGCAATCTATGATGTCTCTTACCAATTTACCACTATCGTTTTGGGGTCATGCATTAGAGACAGCTACATTCACGTTAAATAGGGCACCATCAAAATCCGTTGAGATGACGCCTTATGAACTGTGGTTTGGCAAGAAACCAAAGTTGTCGTTTCTTAAAGTTTGGGGTTGCGATGCTTATGTGGAAAAGTTTCATCCTGATAAGCTCAAACCCAAATCGGAGAAATGTGTCTTCATAGGATACCCAAAGGAGACAGTTGGGTACACCTTCTATCACAGATCCGAAGGCAAGACATTCGTTGCTTAGTATGGATCCTTTCTAGAGAAGGAGTTTCTCTCGAAAGAAGTGAGTGGGAGGAAAGTAGAACTTGATGAGGTAACTGTACCTGCTCCCTTATTGGAAAGTAGTTCATCACAGAAATCTGTTCTTGTGAATCCTACACCAAGTAGTGAGGAAGTTAATGATGATGATCATGTAACTTCAGATCAAGTTACTACCAAACCTCGTAGGTAAACCAGAGTGAGATCCACACTAGAGTGGTACGGTAGTCCTGTTCTGGAGGTCATGTTATTTGACCATGACGAACCTACGAACTATGAGGAAGCGATGGTGAGCCCAGATTCCGCAAAATGGCTTGAGGCCATGAAATCTGAGATGAGATCCATGTATGAGAACAAAGTATGGACTTTGATTGACTTGCCCAATGATCGGCGAGCCATTGAGATTAAATGGATCTTCAAGAGGAAGACGGACGCTGATAGTAGTGTTACTATCTACAAAGCTAGACTTGTCGAAAAAAGGTTTTTGACATAGTTCAAGGTGTTGACTACGATGAGATTTTCTCACTCGCAGCGATGCTTAAGTCTGTCCGAATCATGTTTATCAATTGCCGCATTTTATGAAATCTGGCAAATGGATAAACAAAACTGCATTCCTTAATGGATTTATTAAAGAAGAGTTGTATATGATGCAACAGAAGGTTTTGTCAATCCTAAAGGTGCTAACAAAATATGCAAACTCCAGCGATCCATCTATGGACTGGTGCAAGCATCTCGGAGTTGGAATATACGCTTTGATAAGTTGATCAAAGGATATAGTTTTATACAGACTTGCCGTGAAGCCTGTATTTACAAGAAAGTGAGTGGGAGCACTACAGCATTTCTGATAAGTATATGTGAATGACATATTGTTGATCGGAAATAATGTAGAATTATTCTGCAAAGCATAAAGGAGTGTTTGAAAGGAGTTTTTCAAAGAAAGACCTCGGTGAAGCTGCTTACATATTGAGCATCAAGATCTATAGAGATAGATGAAGACGCTTGATAAGTTTTTTCAATGAGTACATACCTTAATAAGATTTTGAAGTAGTTCAAAATGGAACAGTCAAAGAAAGAGTTTCTTGCATGTGTTACAAGGTGTGAAATTGAGTAAGACTCAAAGCCCGACCACGGCAGAAGATAGAAAAGAATGAAAGTCATTCCCTATGCCTCGGCCATAGGTTCTATAAAGTATGCCATGCTGTGTACCAGATCTATTGTATACCCTACACTGATTTTGGCAAGGGAGTACAATAGTGATCTAAGAGTAGATCACTGGACAGCGGTCAAAATTATCCTTACTGGAATAAGGATATGTTTCTCGATTATGGAAGTGACAAAAGGTTCATCGTAAAGGGTTACGTCGATGCAAGTTTTGACACTAATCTAGATGACTCTAAGTCTCGGTCTAGATACATATTGAAAGTGGGAGCAATTAGCTAGAGTAGCTCCGTGCAGAGCATTGTAGACATAGAAATTTGCAAAATACTTACGGATCTGAATGTGACAGACCCGTTGACTAAAATTATCTCACAATCAAAACATGATCACACCTTAGTACTCTTTGGGTGTTAATCACATAGCGATGTGAACTAGATTATTGACTCTAGTAAACCCTTTGAGTATTGGTCACATAGAGATGTGAACTATGGGTGTTAATCACATGGTGATGTGAATTATTGATGTTAAATCACATGGCGATGTGAACTAGATTATTGACTCTAGTGCAAGTGGGAGACTGAAGGAAATATGCCCTAGATGCAATAATAAAGTATTATATATTTCCTTATATCATGATAAATGTTTATTATTCATGCTAGAATTGTATTAACCGGAAACATAATACATGTGTGAATACATAGACAAACAGAGTGTCACTAGTATGCCTCTACTTGACTAGCTTGTTGATCAAAGATGGTTATGTTTCCTAACCATAGACATGGGTTGTCATTTGATTAACGGGATCACCTCATTAGGAGAATGACGTGATTGACTTGACCCATTCCGTTAGCTTAGCACTCGATCGTTTAGTATGTTGCTATTGCTTTCTTCATGACTTATGCATGTTCCTATGACTATGAGATTATGCAACTCCCGTTTACCGGAGGAACACTTTGTGCGCTACCAAACGTCACAACGTAAATGGGTGATTATAAAGGTGCTCTACAGGTGTATCCAAAGGTACTTATTGGGTTGGCGTATTTCGAGATTAGGATTTGTCACTCCGATTGTCGGAGAGGTATCTCTGGGCCCACTCGGTAATGCACATCACTATAAGCCTTGCAAGCATTGTGACTAATGAGTTAGTTGCGGGATGATGTATTACAGAACGAGTAAAGAGACTTGCCAGTAACGAGATTGAACTAGGTATCGAGATACCGATGATCGAATCTCGGGCAAGTAACATACCGATGACAAAAGGAACAACGTATGTTGTTATGCGGTCTGACCGATAAAGATCTTCGTAGAATATGTGGGAGCTAATATGGGCATGCAGGTCCCGCTATTGGTTATTGACCGGAGAGGTGTCTCGGTCATGTCTACATAGTTCTCGAACCCGTAGGGTCCGCACGCTTAACGTTACGATGACAGTTATATTATGAGTTTATATGTTTTGATGTACCGAAGGTTGTTCGGAGTCCTGGATGTGATCACGGACATGACGAGGAGTCTCGAAATGGTCGAGACATAAAGATTGATATATTGGACGACTATATTCAGACACCGGAAGTGTTCCGGAGATGTTTCGGATTAAACCGGAGTGCCGGAGGGTTACCGGAACCCCCCGGGGAAGTATTGGGCCTTAGTGGGCCTTGAGGGGAGAGAGAGGGCAGCAGCCAGGAGGTGGCGCGCCCCCTCCCAGGAGGAATCCTAGTTGGACTAGGAGAGGGGGGCGCAGCCCCCTTTCCCTCTCCCTCTCCCTCTCTTTCCTTCCCCCCTCTTTTCCTAGTAGGACTAGGAAAGGGGAGTCCTACTCGTACTAGGAGGAGGACTCCCCCCCTCTCCTTGGCGTGCCTAGGGCAGCCGCCCTCCCCCTTGCTCCTTTATATACGGGGGCAGGGGGCACCTCTAAACACACTTGATATACGATATTATAGCCGTGTGCGGTGCCCCCCTCCACCATATTACACCTCGATAATATTGTTGCGGAGCTTAGGCGAAGCCCTGCGTCGGTAGAACATCATCATCGTCACCATGCCGTCGTGCTGACGAAACTCTCCCTCAACACTCGGCTTGATCGGAGTTCGAGGGACGTCATCGAGCTGAACGTGTGCAGAACTCGGAGGTGCCGTGCGTTCGGTACTTGATCGGTCGGATCGTGAAGACGTATGACTACATCAACCGCGTTGTTATAATGCTTCCACTGTCGGTCTACGAGGGTACGTGGACAACACTCTCCCCTCTCGTTGCTATGCATCACCATGATCTTGCGTGTGCGTAGGGAATTTTTTGAAATTACTATGTTCCCCAACAACGTGCTCCTTGAGGTCCGCCTCCGCCTTGTCCACCACCGCCATCCTGGACTTGGCCTTGTCCAGGAAGGCGCGGTGAAGTGCCTGGAGCTTCTGGAAGTTGGAGCTCATGGCCTGGAGGAGCCGCTCTTCCTGGGAACCGTCGCCACCGGTTCTCGGTTCGTCGACCACTTCAAGCCCGGCAGCGGCGAGCACCTCGTCATCGAACACCTCCCCCTCGGTGGCCGCCCCGGTGCTCACCGCCCCTGGGAGGTGGACGAACAGGTCGTCTCTCACCTTCAGGTACATGCACGAGTCAGAGGCAGTGGAGGAGGAAGCTTGGTCGCCGACCGCCCCCTCCTTGGCAGCGGCCTTGCCAGCCTCCCCGGCAGGCCCCTTGCCGGCTTCCTGGCCAGCGGCCTTGCCGGTCTCCTTAGTAGACCCCTTGGCGGCCTCTTCAGCGGCAGTCTTGGCGGCCTCCTCGGCGGCGATCTTGTCGGCCTCTGCTGCGGCGTCCCTGGCGACCTCCTCGATGATGGTGTCAACATCCTCTGGGTCCGCCGGGGAAGGATCTAGACGCCGAGAAGGGGAGTGAGGCGAGGCCAAGACCAAGATTCCAAAAAGAAGAAGAACGAGCAGGGACAGAAGGCAAATAACTCACCTGCGCTAGGCTGGGAAGAAGTGGCGCCCTCCCCACCAACATTCAGTGCCGGGACGGAGCCGTCGGCGCCCGGGTTCTCCTCCTCCTCCGTGCACATGGGCTCGGTGCTTGGCGCCCTTACCGGGGACGCCCCTCGGGGCAGCATGGTTGATGGGGGTGGTGTGTTGGGGGTGGCCCTCAGTGGCTCCTCCTGCTGCCGTCCTCCTCCTGCAACCACGGCAAGGTGAGTGCCAAGAGATCACACCCCAACGCACGTCAATAGGGAGCGAGTGATGAACGCACGCCGGGGGCTGCGCCGGGGGCTGCTATCCGGGCTGCTCTCCACCACCAATGGCGTGCCCGAGGTACTCGCCGAGGCCTGGCCGCCCGTCGAGGCCCTGGCCCTCTTCGCCACCCTCTGGGCCAGCGTCTCGACACCCCTGCAAAAATAAAAACACGTCAAGAAAAGAGGCACGGCCTGAGGGGACGGAGATGACAAAGGGCAAGATACTTACTCATCCTCTGCCTCCTCTTTCGCTGCCTTCCTCTTCCTTCTCGGGCTGAGAGACCCAAGGTCGAAGACGACCTCCGTGTCGACATCCGCGGGGGGAGGGAAGCGGGTGGAGTCCGAGGATGCTTGGATGAAGAAGAGGCGGTCACTTTCCTCTTCGCCACCGCGGCCTTCACCACCTTCTTCGCTGCCGCGGCCCTCGTCAGGCGCACGGACTCCCCCTGGATATCTTGCCGCTGCACGATCCTGCCGGGCCAGACCGGCTCGCCAGAGGTGGCCCGCCGCAGGACGCGCCTTCTCTCTAAGGCCGGAGGGTCGTCAGCCTCGGCCTCCTCCTCGGTCGACTCATCAACCATGTCTTCCATGAGAGGGGCCCCGGTGTCGGTGCTGCTGGCCTCCACAGCGGACTCCGCCCACCCGACAAGCTCCTTCTCCTCCGCGGCAGCCTCGGCCTCGTCCTCCACGTGGCCGGCGCTGCCAGACTCCTTGGCGAGCTCCGCCTCCGCCGCCTTGGCGGTGATGTAGTCCAGCTCCACTTGGCTGGTGTCCTGGATGAGCAATGGCTTGGCATGGATGTACTTCTCTGACAGCTTGTCGAAGAACTCCTGCACCTGATCCGCCCCCGGCTCGGCCTAGTTTGGGTCGAGCCCGTGCGCGTTGAAGTCCGGCATCATGGCGATGATGTCGTTTCGGCGAGAGTTGTTGCTTAGCGGGACCACTCATGCCGGCAGCCCAAACAAGGGCCCCTTGACGACGTTGCCGGCCTTCGCGGCCTTGCCGGACCTCTCGGCCCTGCCGTCGTGGTACACATTGAGCTGAAAAAGCCTCTGGCAAAGGTGGGCGTGCCTCATCACCGTGAAGTTGTGGTCCAAGCCAGGGCGAAGCCTCATGATGTCAGCCGCGTTCCTGAAAAGCCAGGCCGGCCTCCCCTTGTTATGCAGTGGAGCGATTCGGCGGCGGATGAAATCCGCCCCAATCATCTCAAGGGTGAGCCTGACCATGGTGAGGCGGTGAATTCTGGTGGTGGCGACCATGAGCTTCTCATTATCGGCGTCGACATCGCTCCAGTCATCTCTCCGAACCGGCGACGCCTAGCGAACCAGGCAAAATTCCTGCGGGTCCTCCTCCACAATCCAGCACCATCGGCCCTGCCACTCCTCACACCTCTCCTTCTGGGTGCCCTCCGGATATGTCCCCTTTCCCTGGCTCCTTGGGATCCAGGCGACACAACCGGAAATCGCGCCTCCCTTTTGGATACGAGGATAGAACTAGTGGCGGAAAAGTGCCGTGCTAGGATGCACTCCAGCGAAGCCCTCACAAAGATGGGCGAAAAGGGCCATGCACGCCACAGCATTTGGAGTGAATTCCAGAAGGTGGAAACCGTAGGTGTGCATGATGTCGTTGAAGAAACCAGAGAAAGGAGGGCAGAGCCCGTAGGAGAAGTAATCAATGAAGAATGGGTACCGATTCGGGCCGGCCTCGGTGAAACCGGTGAGGATGATGCGCGTGACAGGGTCCCCTTCGTCTTGCATCCCCACAGGGGCTTTAAGTAGTCTTGGAGGTGGATCACGTCGACCGTCGTAGGAAAGAAGGCGAGCTGCGTCTTCCGCGCCGTCAACTTGCTCTCCGGCGCCCCTTTTCCCCCGGCGTCCTTGGCCGCTCCCTTGCCCTTGCCGGTTTTGGGTGCCATGGCGGCTGAGGAAGGCAAAGGATGAGGGACAGCAAAGGCACGGCGGCGGCGGCGAGCGAAAGCAAGAGCTCGCGAAGGAAGAATGAAAGGACGGTGGTTCCGAGATTGAGGAAGGCTCAGAGGGTAAATGGGCGTCGCACCTGCGGTTTTTCCTTTTTTATGGGGAAGGCGCGGGCTGCTTCGTTACCATTTACTGCGATGTGACGCGTGAGGGCAGCAACCACCCCACGCACGCGCCCCACGTCACGCACGGCCCCCACGCCTCGCATTCAACGCGGGTCATGGGAAAGCGCAGCGAACGAAGGAATTACTACAGTAAAAATCCGACCCACCTGCCCGCGCACGGTTCTGGGCCCGGCCCAACAACACGTTGCGCTTATGTGTGGCCCAGGCCCGGGGGTTCCTGACGGTGTACAAAAGTAGGGGCTCTCCTTTTTACCCCTCTACTTGTGCATGGGCAGTCAGAGCCACACCTGCGGCCATACTTAGCAGGGCAAAGGGAGGGAGTAGAAGCACAAGAACACCAGAGCAGCGCCCCAGCCAGAAGCACAAGACGGGCAAAACAACGCCAAGACCAGAGACACAAAGAGCAAGAGGGCCACCCTTGAGCCCAAGGGTTCCAGACGCCAACAACAACATTGGAACCAAGGCTCGGGAGGCACCTCCGTGGTGGCATGCAGATCTTTGTCAAGATCATAAACACACAAGATCAGATGAGGACCAGAAGACTACGATCCTCGGCATGATCCTTGCCGAGGAGATCCACGAGACCCCCGGCAAAACTCTTGCCGGGGACGACCGCGACGCCACGGCAAGACCACTTGCCGGGGCCCCGGCAAGACCCTTGTCGAGGACACCCGCGAGGCCGCAGCCAGACCCACATCTGCCAAGGCTCCACCGCCGTTCTCATACAGCTGCCAGCCCAACCTGCTGGGCATGCACCTGCGTGGCGACAGGCGGCTTCAATGCCAACTCAGCGAACACCTACGTGGTGGCATGCAAATCTTCGTGAAGACCCTACCACCACGCCACCTCAGCAGCCTGCTAGCCTATGTGGTGTTGCATGCCTCGTTGGCCTAGACGCGTGTCGAAGTAAGACGGAGCAGCGACGCACAGGACGGGCCTCGTTGCCATCCCCAATAAAGCAACGGGACACCTAAGAAGCACATTTAATGCGCCATGTCCCATAATGATAGGCGATAAGCTTGTGTACTTTACACCTTTCCACCTCTTGTGTGCCACTGTGGCAACCCCTTTTGTCTATAAAAGGAGGCCTGAGGCGTCCAGGAGAGGGATTCGAATCTTTTGGACGAAGCACGCTCCATAGCTAGTTCGAGAGCTCAAGAACACTCAAATATACACCAAAGGAGGACTAGGGTTTTACGCATCCTCGCGGCCCGAACCTGGGTAAACGATCTTTGTGCTGGCTCCTAGACCTGCTCTTTGCACAACCCCGCGCCCGCCAACCGTAGAAGGGATCCCAGTGATCCCATAGGTGTCGTTTCCACCGACATCACGTGACACCACGCCTCACTCTTTTAATGGCTAGGAGGTGCCGTGCGGACAGGTGCTTGAGTGCCTGACTAAACGGGAGGTGTGCGAGCTGTACTCCAATCCGGAGGCTCACCGGGAAGCGTGCGAGCTGTACGCCGCGCTGGATCACCGGGAAGCGAGCCCTTTTACTTCCATGGCTGCCCGCCTTGCTCGCATCCTCTCCATTAATGGCGCCCAAGCCGAAGTTTAATACGTTTTTTAAATATAGAAGACTCATCGCAAACGTTATAGTTAGAACACCCATATGCAAACCGACAACTTCCCCAGGAAGCCAAGGGAAAATGTGCCGAGCAGTATTTGTGCAGCTCTTGATCGCAAACGTTTTAGTTAGAACGCCCGTATGCAAACCGACAGTTTCCCCAGGAAGCGAAGAGAAAATGTGTCGAGCAGGATTTCTGCAGCTCTTGATCGCAAACGTTTTAGATATAACACCTGTATGGAAAGTGAGAGCTACGGTCTTCCCCCTTAAGTCAGAGGGAAAATTCGCAGCGCAGGATTTGCGCATCGCTTCAACGCAAACGGTTGTTTTGGCTGACCCGTGTGCAACTACGTACAAACAATTTGGTAAGATTTGCATCTCTGATATTGGGTATGTTGCCATTTGTCAAACTGGAAAGATTTACATTTGTTGATCTAGTAACATTGCCATTTGTCAATCCTTGTAACACTGCGATTTGTCAAAATATGCAGCTAAAAATCACTAGCACTATGTAACGCCCCGGATTCGATGCGCCAGGTGTCTTCCAGTTATTCGCCGTCGTTGCCATGTCATTTGCTTGCGTGTTGCATTTTGCCATGTCATCATCTGCATTTCATCTGCATGTTTTTCAAAACTTGCATCCGTTCGGGTCCTCCCGGTTCTCTCCGTTCTCCGTTCTGAGCACAGACACACTCGCGCGCCCCCGGCGTCCCTCTCAGACCTTGTTTTGTGAGCCGCAGAAAAATGTTCTCGGAATGGGGTGAAAGTTGGCGTGCGGTCTTATTATAGTGTAGGTAGGCCGCCTATCAAGTTTCGTCGCATTCGGAGCTCGTTTGGTAGCCCAACTGTTAAACATATAGCGGTACCGTTGCCGGTACCTTCGTCAGATGTTTCGGTCTCCGAAACTGCCGCCGGGCTGCACTTCTCTTCTCTCCCCTCAGCCCAAGCCATCTCTTCACAGCTCACCAACCTCTCCCAGGCCTGCCTAACCTCCCCCTCGATCGGATCCGTCGGATCACGATCGGAGGGCTTCGAAAGCCCCCAATTTCCCCTAACCTAGCCCCTCCTACCTATAAATGGACACCCCCACGTCCATTTTCAGGCTAAACCTACCCCTAGCCTCCTCCCTTAACCTCCCAGCCGCCGGCGCCTCGTTTTCCGCGCCTGCCCGCTGCCCCGCCGCCACTTGGCGCATCACCATTGGGCGCGCCGCCGCCTGCCACCGCTCCCGCCCACTCCAGCCGCGCCACGTCGCCTCCCCCGCAGCCTCCCAGCCGCGCCAAGCCCGTCGGGGCCCGGATCTGGCCCCGCCCGGCCGAACCGGGCCCGAAGGAGCCCACCGCCTTGCCCCGCAACCCTAGCGCCTCCCGTGCCCCGTGCCACGGAGCCGCCACCGCCAGCCTCCTCCGCCGCCGCCAAGCTCGTCCGCCATCGCCGGCTGGCTCCACCGTCGCCGACCCTCAGGCCAGTCACCGCCGGCCCCCTTCTCCCTTCTCCTCCGGCTCTCTCCCTCACCCTCTCTGCCCCGCAGGGAACCGCCACCGTCGCCACCGCTGGAGCTCGCCGGAGACGTGGACGCCGTCGGATCCATCCTCCGTTTGCTGCGCCGCCGACGGATCTGAGGAGCCCGGCCCTCGATCCACCCGTTTTCCCTCGCTCCTCCCTCGCCGCGGCCCCGCCCCGCGCTAGCCGGAGAACCGCGCCGCCGTCCCGCGCCGTCAACCTCGTCCCGCGTCGGGAGGACGACGATGGGTACCACCGGCCACGTGGGCCCCGCAAGCCGGCCCAGCCGCCAGGCCCAGCAGCACCCGGCCTGCTTTCTCTTAGCGTACTGGGCTGTGAGCACGCCTGAATCCCGCCCTGCGCGCTAGTTGCTATTTGACGCTCATCCTGTTTTTTTTCTGAAAACTGCTAAGTCCCGAAATAGTTACATTCTGGTGCTACCTTTGACCTGCTGTAACTCCATGTGTACTCCATGGGGGAGCGGGTATGACTTGTCCCTTACTTATTAAGGGGACTTGGATTTCCATTCCATCCGTTCCTCCGCGGGCTCCTGGAGTTCTATGGCCTCCAGATGCATAACTTTACTCCCGCCTCCATATTACACATCGCTGGCTACGTCGCCCTTTGCGAGCTGTTTTTGGGCTGCGAAGCACTTTTCGAGCTATGGAAGAGGCTATTCTGCCTCGTACCCCGTACACAGGAGGGGTCAATATATCAAGTGGGCGGAGCCGAGATATGGCGCATCGCCGAGACCGGATACCTGTACGGTACTCCGAAGAAGACATCCGAAGACTGGCCTTCAGAGTGGTGTTATATGGAGGACGTCCCCCTTCCGGACCCTATTCGGATGGGCCTTCCTGAGTTCAATAACGCCCCTTTGAAGGAACTCCGCAGCTGGCGCCCTTGGAGCCCCCAGGAGGAAGATAATAGAGAGGTCCTTTACCTGATGGGCCGGATAAAAACGCTGGCCAAATCAGGATTGACAATAATCGAGGTTATGTCAATATGTATAATGCGGGGGGTGCAGCCACTTCAATATTGGGGACAACCCATGTGGCACTTCAATGGAGAAGACGATGCCACCCACTGCGGTCGTAAGGGACCGGACTCCGTCGCTGCTCTAGCAAAAATACTGTCTAATATATATAAAGGAGAGAAAGAGGAGTTCATCCGCATTAAGCCACGGGATGGATTCTCCATGTACAACCCCCCAAACTGGGTGAGCTGCTACTTTTTACTCTGAACCTTCCCGCATTCTTCATCATAAGTATTTACCTTGCTATTTCATAGAAGGAACTGCAAAAATCTGTGAGGGAGGTCCACAGCCCGTCTCCACAACCAGAGGACCCTGACCGGGCCCTCGACCCCGGACTCGAAGAAGATCCGGACACATTTGTGGAGCTCATCGACAGGACGTTCTATCAGTTAAGCTGCGACGGTGCCTTGGTGGCCATCATAGCCGATTATCCTGGACTGCTCCCTGCATCACATGTAAGTAAAACCGGAGTCCCAACTTCCGAGAAGGATCCCTTTTTTTGCACTTCACCTACCGCACACATATGGTGTCTTACAGGGAAGGCCCTCGGGACGCCATGCCGAACCCACAGTGACTCACCAGCAAGGGGCACCGAAGCCGGGTAGGATTAAAAGGAAGGCGGTCAGGACTGAGACGCCGTCGCAGAGGTATGAAAAAGAACCCCGCTCCGTGGTTGTCGTCTTTTAAAATATAATAACGTCCATGGTTCCTGGCAGGAAAAACGCTCGCCGGACCATATCCGGAGAGCCTGCCGGCCACGCCTCCACCAGCCGGGCTCCAGAGCTGGACTTAGAGGCAGACGCTAATGTGGGGCCAACACTGGATGTTCCTCCTATAGAGGATGCGGATAGGCTGTCCGCTACGAATTCCGAAGTGGAGAGTGCCATGAATCACAGGCGTCGCCGGGCCGTACTCCATGACCCTTGTTTCTCTCAAGAGGCGTTCGATGCCTTCAACTCAGGAGACGCGTACATCCGAGCTGCTCAAAATGGTCTTGCCAGAGCCACGGACCAGTATGTAAAGGATATACGGGTAAGAAAATCTAATAATTATGTATATCAGTAGCCCCTGAGACTTGAAACAGTTGGCACAACTGATTTAAGGATCATTGTTTGCGTAGGTTCTTACGGAGAAGAATACCCAGTTGTCTCAAGAGCTGGAGGAGTGCAAAGCCCAGCTACGGGCCGCAGTTGCCGCAATGAAGGAGTCCGAGAAGGCCCCATCTGGTAACACTTGTTTCTATCGAAAAGAATGACATGTACCAGTTAGTATTCGACATGCCTGCAAATCTAACAATAGATTCTGCAGATGATCCCGGAGTGAATCCGAAGGTCGTACGTGGGGATGAGCAACATGCTCAACGACAGCTAAAGGCTGGCGAGCGCGTCCTTACGCAGGTTAGGCGGGAGAAAAACGATCTCCAAGATGCCAATACCCGGCTGGGCGTTGAACTGAAAGATGTTCGGGCCCAGCTTGCTGACTCCGTAAAGGAGAATAAGAGGCTTCGACGCGGCATTTTTAGTAAGTGCTTGAACGGACTTTTATAGAGTTCGGTGAAGAAACCGGCTAACAGAGTTATATCTGTAGGTATGCTAACGGGTTGTCCCGCAGAGGAGATGACCGGGTCTGCGGGTGATCTTCTGCCAGAGCTCTCACAACTGCACGAACAAGTTTGGCAGGTGATGCAGGGCGTTGCCCAGGCCTTGTGGCCATCCGCCTCCCTGCCAGGAGGCATGGGCGAGCTCGTAGAGATGCTCAAGGGAGTGCGGCGGCGCTTCCGATTATGGAAGATATCTGCCTGCCGACAAGGTGCAAGGGAAGCCTGGGCCATGGTGAAGACTCGATATACCAAGGCTAACCCGAACCATATGGCCGAAGTCGGACCTGTGGGGTCTGACGGGAAAGAGATCCCTGTAAGTTTGGTGTATGACCAAGTGAAATTAGCCGCAAAGTATTCCCAACAGGATTCTAGGCTAGACAACCTGTTGGATGGTATAGAAGAAGAATTTAGTCAGTCTAAATGACTGTGTACTTCAAGTGACATATATTGTCCCTAGCCGGATTGTAAATCATTTGTCATGGTGTACCTTTTCGCTTCGACCCCCGGACCCGAAGTCTGGAGTGTATCCGAATACCCGCTCAGTTATGTAAAAACCGGGGTACGCGTGGAGACCAGGCGTAGGGGTCATAAGTGCTTGAACAGACAAGTACCCAACTAGCTATGTTATATTACATGGATAGTAAGAAACATCTTCCAGGGAGAATAGTTCCGTTAAGGGTTCCTTTCCGTGTGTACGCATGCATTAATGTGCATGCCCGAACTGCGAAAAGAGACGCAGGATATAAACATCTGGGGGCTTGAATTGAAACAAGTAAAAGTCATCTTTTGTTCACCGACCGAATATTCCCTTAAGAACGCTAGCTTTCGGCTTCACCCAGTCTGAGGTACACATCCGGCTGACCCGGCAGTAACAATCGCAGAGGTGCTCCCCTTATGCCCTAGCCGAATTAACGGGAACGTAGGGCATAAACACAAGAGCCAGGCAACCCAGCTTGGCCGAAACTTAATTCATATCAATGCATATAATGGCGAAGAAAAGGTACATGTGGAAAAGTAACACATGTGCGGGGGGCATAGAGCCCGGAACATAGTTATATTAAGCTTCTGTATAAGAAGCCCTCAGGTATAATGAGCACGCCTAGGGCGTCAAGAGTGTGTAATCAAGACACATTTTAACCTTTTAAGGCCGTGATGAAAAAAGGGAAGAAAGAAAGAAAAGACAGGTAACAGATATATATATATATATAAATTGACGGAGGTAAGGAGACGAACACAGAGTCCGACACTAGGCGTAAAACCTTCGGAGTCTGGCCGCGTTCCATGGGTTTGCCTCGAGTCGATTGTCTGATGCATCCCGCAGATGGTACGCTCCACCGGTCAGAACATTGTCAATAATGAAGGGACCTTCCCATTTGGGCTTGAGCTTGTCCTTTTTCTTCTCTGGTAGGCGTAGAACGAGTTCGCCAACATTATAAGTTTTGGCCCGTACTTCTCTGCTTTGATACCGTCGAGCCTGTTGCTGATAGAATGCAGAGCGGGCTTTTTCCATGTCACGCTCCTCCTCCAGGGCGTCCAAACTGCCCTGCCGATCAAGCTCGGCTTGTTTCTTTTCGTATATGCACACTCGAGGTGAGTCATGAATGATGTCGCAGGGCAGTACCGCCTCTGCGCCGTACACCATAAAAACGGTGTGTATCCGGTAGTGCGATTCGGCGTGGTCCGCAGCCCCCATAGTACGGAGTCGAGCTCCTCAACCCAGTGCGTATCTGATTCCTTCAAGGATCGCACTAATCTGGGTTTAATGCCGCTCATAATGAGACCATTTGCCCGCTCGACCTGACCGTTTGTTTGGGGGTGATAGACGGAGGCATAATCGAGCTTAATGCTCATGTTGCCGCACCAAGTTTTTACCTTGTCAACTGTAAAGTTCGAGCCGTTATCGGTGATGATGTTGTGGGGGACGCCGTAACGGTGTACAACCCCAGATATGAGGTCTATCACTGGTCTAGATTCGGCCGTTTTAACTGGTTTGGCTTCTATCCATTTGGTGAATTTATCCACCATGACCAATAGGTACTTTTTCTTATGGCTTCCTCCTTTAAGGGGTCCGACCATATCAAGCCCCCAGACCGCGAAGGGCCAAGTAATGGGGATTGTTCGGAGAGCAGTAGGTGGCAGATGGCTTTGGTTTGCAAAAGGCTGGCAACCGACACAACGTTGGATGAGGTCCTGTGCGTCTGCTCGGGCCGTCGGCTAGTAAAAACCTGTACGGAAGGCCTTGCTTACAAGGGCCCAAGCTGCGGTGTGATGGCCCCAAGTCCAGCATGAATTTCTGCCAAAAGTTGTCGTCCTTCCTCTTCGGAGATGCACCTTTGAAGTACTCCAGTAACGCTTTTCTTATAAAGCTCTCCATCGTGGACCTTGTAGGCTTTAGACCGCCGCACAATGCAACGTGCCTCGTTTGGGTCCTCAGGGAGTTCTTGCCTAGTTAGGTAGGCCAAGAAGGGTTCTGTCCACGGGGCGATGACAGCCATAATCACGTGGGCCGAAGGCATTATTTCGGTGGCAGAGCCTCCGATTATGTCAGAGTGTTTGGTATCTGGTGTTGTGGTCGGGTCCGGACTGTTGTTGCCGGTCTCTCCTTCCCATACCACGGATGGCTTAAACAGCCTTTCCAAGAAGATATTAGGTGGGACAGGGTCACGCTTAGCACCGATGCGGGTGAGGATATCCGCCGCTTGATTGTTTTCTCGGACCACATGGTGGAATTCGAGCCCCTCGAACCGAGCTGACATTTTGAGGACGGTGTTGCGGTAAGCCGCCATTTTCGGATCCTTGGCGTCGAAGTCTCCATTTATTTGAGATATTGTGAGGTTTGAATCCCCACGCACCTCTAGGCGTTGAATGCCCATGGAGACTGCCATCCGGAGACCATGCAACAGGGCCTCATATTCTGCTGCGTTGTTGGAGTCTGTGTATAATATTTGGAGTACGTATTGGACTGTATCTCCGGTGGGGGATGTCAGGACGACGCCTGGCCCCCGACCAGCCAGCATTTTAGAGCCGTCAAAGTGCATGATCCAATTGGAGTACGCGTCGTACTCTTTAGGGAGTTCGGCTTCTGCCCATTCGGCGACGAAATCAGCCAGCACTTGTGACTTAATGGCTCGCCGTGGTTTGTATGTTATGTCGAATGGGAGGAGCTCAATAGCCCATTTAGCAATCCGGCTCGTGGCATCGTGGTTATTTATTATGTCATTGAGTGCTACTTCAGAGGCCACCGTAATTGAACACTCCTGAAAGTAGTGTCGTAGTTTCCGGGATGCCATGAAGACCGTGTATGCTATCTTTTGATAATGTGGGTACCGTGATTTGCATGGAGTGAGGACAGTGGATACGTAGTACACCGGCTTTTGAAGCGGGAACTTATGTCCGCCCGTCTCTCGTTCGACGATGAGCACTGCGCTTACAACTTGGTGTGTTGCCGCTATATATAACAACATTGGTTCGCCGATATTTGGCGCGGCCAAGATTGGGTTGCTGGCCAAGACGGCCTTTATTTCTTCCAATCCAGCCGTGGCCGCATCCGTCCACTCGAAGTGTTCGGTGCATCGAAGAAGGTGATAAAGAGGTAGTGCCTTTTCTCCTAATTGGGAGATAAAGCGGCTTAAGGCAGCCATGCATCCAGTTAATTTCTGGATTTGCTTGAGGTCTGTTGGGATAGCCAACTGTGACAGAGCTCGGATTTTAGCCGGATTTGCTTCAATTCCTCTATTGGATACGATGAAGCCCAAGAGCTTTCCGACGGGCACGCCGAAAACGCATTTTTCCGGATTGAGCTTGATGTCATATGTTCGGAGATTGTCGAACATGAGCCTCAAGTCGCCTATTAAGGATTCGACGTGTCTGGTTTTAATGACCACAACGTCTACGTATGCCTCCACTGTTTTGCCGATTTGTGTATCCAGGCATGTTTGAATCATGCGTTGATAGGTTGCACCGGCGTTTTTTAGCCCGAAAGGCATGGTGTTAAAACAGAAAGGGCCGTATGGAGTTATGAATGCCGTTGTGGCTTGATCGGACTCCGCCATCTTAATTTGATGGTATCCGGAGTATGCGTCGAGGAAACACAATGAGTCATGACCTGCGGTAGCATCGATAATTTGATCGATGCGGGGGAGGGGGAAGGGATCCTTGGGACAAGCCTTGTTAAGGTCCTTGAAATCGACACATAGGCGCCAGGATTTGTCCTTCTTTGGTACCATCACCAGGTTTGCTAGCTAGTCTGGATGTTTTATTTCTCTAATGAATCCGGCCTCGAGTAACTTGGCTAGCTCTTCTCCCATGGCTTGTCGCTTCGGCTCAGAGAAACGCCGAAGAGTCTGCTTGACCGGCTTGAACCCCTTCAGAATGTTAAGGCTATGCTCGGCCAGCCTGCATGGGATTCCTGGCATGTCTGAAGGATGCCATGCAAAGATGTCCCAATTCTCGCGCAAGAACTCCCGCAGTGCGGCGTCTGTTGTGGGGTTCAGCTATGCCCCGATGCTTGCTATTTTTGTAGGGTCCGTTGGGTGGACCTGGAATTTGACTATTTCGTCCGCTGGTTTAAAAGAGGTGGACTTGGGTCTTTTTTCGAGTATCACGCCGTCCCTGTCCACTATGGAGCGCAGCGCAGTTAGTTCTTCGGCCGCAAGGGCTTCGGATAACGCCTCGAGGGCTAGTGCGGCAGATTTATTTTTGGCGCGGAGTGCTATGTCCGGATCACTAGCTAGAGTGATGATTCCATTGGGCCTGGGCATTTTGAGCTTCATGTACCCGTAATGGGGTATAGCTTGGAAGATCGTGAATGCCTCCCGCCCTAAAAGGGCGTGGTATCCGCTACTGAGCGGGGCCACTTGGAATGTGATTTCTTCGGACCTATAATTCTCCGGCGTGCCGAATACCACATCTAGTGTGATTTTTCCCGCACATCGTGCCTCCCGACTAGGGATGATTCCTCTGAAGGTCGTGCTGCTTTGTTCAATGCGGCTCTTGTTTATTTCCATTTTGCTAAGAGTTTCCTCATAGATGAGGTTTAATCCGCTGCCACCGTCCATGAGCACTTTAGTAAGCCGGAAGCCGTCCACAATTGGACTAAGGACCAAAGCGGCTGGTGCTCGGGCTGTTCGGAATTGAGGTTCGTCACTGGCATTGAAGGTTATGGCCGTGTCGTTCCATGGATTTATTGCTGCAACGTGGCAGACTTCGGCAAGGCTGCGGAGTGCTCGGTTGCGCCTATTATTTGAGGGGAAGGTCTCGAAGACTGTCAATACTGCATTGTTATTTTCCACTGGATGGTGCTCTGTTGTATTGTTGATGAGGAGATCCTCGCCGCTCTTGGCCACCTGCCGGAGTATCCAACATGCTCTAAGGCTGTGTGTTGGTATGGTATCCGCTGTACTGTGAATTTTGCATGGCCCATTGAGCCATCCCTCCAATACGGTTCCACGCCCTGTAGTGGGCTTTTGTTTCTTTGTAATTGGATCAGGTGACTTATGAGAGTACACCCTTTTAGTTTGAACGGGGGGTTTAGTGAGAGCCGGAGGATCCCAGAATTTTGTTTGGGTTTTCCAGGCGCTTTCCATTGCACAGTACTTCCGTACTATGGCCGCCAAGTCAGCGAAGTGTGATATGTCACAGCGACTTATGGCATTGAGGATTCCCTTGTCCGTGCAATTTTTGCAAAAGAATGAAATTGCGTCTTCCTCGCGACAGTCCTTGACCTTGCTCATTACAAGGAGGAATCTGGCCCAATAGTGATGTACTGTCTCCTGGGGCCTTGTCTAATGTGGACAGTTCGGGCTCCGGGATGCTGCCCAATAGTTCTGGCCCGCTGTCTGATTCTAGGTTCGAAGCTTGGGCCATGTCCTCCCGTGGATGGGTATCCGGCTCGGAGAGCTCGGGAATCCGGACATAGTTTGTCCTGAAAATAGAGGAAGAATCGCTACATTGCTCCTCCACCACCGCTATCTGATGGGTGACCGGCGGAGAGTTAATCTCCCTTTGGTCGGGTTTAAGCCCGATCCGATCATAGTCCGTAGCGACTCCCAGGGCGGCGATGCCATCCAAGAGCTCGTTCAAGGAAGAGAGCTCTACTGGATCCATCTGCTCGGCGAATCCCGAGCCGACGTGGAGGTTGTTTTTGATGACCCAAGAAGTCATCGTCGGCGCGACGGCCGAACGGGCGGTCATGACGAAGCCGCCTAGTCGGAGAGTTTGGCCTACAGCCAGGGCTCCCCCCGAGGTAATGTTGTCCTTGACAACAAGACGAGACATCAAGCCTTATTGTGGCGGCATAGTGGAACTCTCGATGAGAGCACCAATGTCGGTGTCAAAACCGGCGGATCTCAGGTAGGGGGTCCCGAACTGTGCGTCTAAGGCGGATGGAAACAGGAGGCGGGGGACACAATGTTTACCCAGGTTCGAGCCCTCTAGATGGAGGTAATACCCTACTTCCTGCTTGATTGATCTTGATGATATGAGTATTAGAAGAGTTGATTTACCACGAGATCGTAGAGGCTAAACCCTAGGAGCTAGCCTATGATTATTATTGTTGTTGTCCTACGGATTAAACCCTCTGGTTTATATAGACACCGGAGGGGGCTAGGGTTACACAGAGTTGGTTACAAGGGAGGAGATCTACATATCCGAATTGCCAAGCTTGCCTTCCACGCAAAGGAGAGTCCCATTCGAACACGGGACGAAGTCTTCAATCTTGTATCTTCATAGTCCAACAGTCCGGGCAAAGTATATAGTCTGGCTATCCGAGGACCCCCTAATCCAGGACTCCCTCAACCGACGCCCTCCACAACTTCCTCGATCGCCTCCACCAAGAAGGGAAGCTGCTGGGCAGGGCTGTCCTCATCGGTGGCTAGCGGCCTCTCCAAGCCGTTCTCGTAGAGCGTCTTCAGTGCCGCGCGAGACCTTTCCTCGAGATCAGTGAAGGTCATACGGTCCTCAGCCAGGACATTCGCCTTGGCGTCAAGATTGGCCTCCTTCGCCTTCACCTCCCGCTCCAGCTTCTCCAGCCGGCTGCGCTCAGCAGCCTGCGTCTTCTCTAGCTCCCCCAACTCGACGTCACGATTCTTGATGGCGTCCTCCCGGGCCCTAATCTCCTCTTCCTTCACCTGGCGGCCGCGTGCTTCTTCCTCGTGTTGGTCGCGCAGATGCTTCAGCTCGTCCTCCAACTCTCGGCAGCGGCCGTGGGCGGCCTCGGCGTCCTTCAGTGCCGCGTCGCGATCAGCCGCGGCTTTGGCGGCACTCTGCTTCTCCTTCTCGGAGGACGCCGTGGCCAGGCTCAGCGTCGCTCGGACCGCAGAGTCAGAATGAAGCCAGCCGGAGGCCAGTTCCAGGCGCCCGGCTACCAGGCGCGGGTCCGCGCCTAGAAGATCTTCCCGCAGCTGTGCCATCTCTGAAAGAACGTGCTCCAAGGCGGTGGAGGAAGCAGAAGAGCCTGGGAGCAGTGGCGCGGCAGAAGGAGGAATCAACGTCGTCACCAGAGCCTGGGAGATCAAGGGCTCCTGTGCCCTTGGGACCTCATCAGCCGGGCCAGGCGCTGGCACTTCCGGAGCCAGCGGGGCCACGGGGGATGACTCCTCCCGACGATGCTCCCCTTGGCCTCGCGAGGGCGACCGGGCTGGGGAGGCGCGAGTGCTGCCACCTCCTTTCTCCGCCGAGGGGGGCACGGCCGCCGTATCCTCCTTCCGTTTCTTCGCTGAAGGCACCGGCCTGATCAACCAAGGGTGAACGTTAGGAAATAGCAAATATAAGCAGAAGCAAGACGAAGCTCGAAACACTTATTGATCCACTGCGGCATATTCCACCCTCCGCTTGGGAAGTTTGAAGCCTGAAAGCCTCGAAGCCTGAGGTGTGGGCACGCAGACCCCGGGAGCAGAAGACGGCGCAGCAGAAGGGCCGGAGGCAGCTCCGGTTGGCGTTAAGGCGGAGGCAGCATCCCGAGGAATCAGCGACGACCTGCTCCTTGTCGGGACGACGGGCGGTTCTCCCCCCTCCTAGCAGGCATCGACCTCGGCGTCGTCAAGAAGGGCGTGGAGGATTTCAGCTTTGCTCAAGGGAGAGTTTTCCCCCATGTCCTCGGGGGTCGCCTCCGAGTCCTCCTCCTCTTCTTTCCCCCCGCGGGATTCGTCAGAAGATAGCTCCACTGGCTCTGGCACCGCGGGAGCTCCGGAGAGCACAGGCGGCACCAGCCCGCGCGCGTCAAAGGTCGGCCTAGAGGCCACGAGCGGCTCCCAGTCCTCGCGATGGAACAAGGGAGTGAAGGCGCTCGGCGAGTACTCCTGGTTGTCCCCATCCAGGAGGCGTAGGACAGCAGCCAGTTCGTCATCAGGCAGGGCCCCCGGCCTCAGGCGGGTCTTGTCTTCTTCATCTCCAAGCTTCCACAAGGGGTGCGCGTGCAACATCAGGAATTCCCTCAGGAGCATGGCCCCTGTAACCTTTGCCGCCTTCGCATTGCCCGGCTTCAGGTTGGTCTGCATCTGCGCCAACACCGACGACGCCCGCTCGTCAGCGAGCTCTACGCGGGGCCACCCCTTGTTAAACTAGGGCGCCTCCGTTGGCAATGCCAAGCACGGGTGGACGCACTTGGTGTCCATCATGACCCATTTGGCCCGGATGTTGTCGGCTCTCTTCCTGGTGTTCGAGATTGAGTTGGCTTTGCCGGATGCGATGAAATTGGCGCACCCGGAAACATGGCCGTCGTTGACGCGGAGGAAGAAGAGGTGGCGCAGAAGCGCCACAGACGGCATCACGCCCAGATATGCCTCGCAATAGTAGACGAAGATGGACAGGAGGAGGATAGAGTTGGGATGGAGGTGCAACGCCTGCAGCCCGCAGTGGTCGAGGACCCCATAAAAGAAATCAGAGAAGGGGGGACCAACCCGGCGGCGATGCTGCTCGAGAAGAAGGGGAAGAAGATGCTTCCCTCAGGCTCCGGCACGTCGGAGGCAAGCTGGAGCTCCGTCTTCCCCCATTCATTGCTCTTCCCCGCCGTCAGTAGGCGCGTGGAGGCGAGGCTCTTCTCTATGATGTTGGGCGCTTCAAGAGCTGGCTTGTACCAAGCCGGCGCCGAGGAGGACTTGACCTTGCGTGGCGCCATGGGTCGCAGATGCAGAGCAAGATTGGAGCAGATCTGGAGGTATTGGTAGCGAGGAGCGAGAAAGGGGATCTGAGGCAAGGCGAAGAGGAATAGTGAAGGCGAGCACTGTCTGCGCCAGCCTTTTGTCAAGTCGAGCAGTTGCCGAGGTAGCGTGGGGAAGCGGAGACGCCCACGTCCAATCAACCGCCACGCGTCAACCGAGGCCGCAGGCTTTTGGGGCCCGTGGCGCTCTGCGCTTGACCTTTGGCTTCGCCTCGAAGCCAAGCCTGAGCGCGCCTTTGGCCCAGGGGCTACTGTCGGCATTCTGGGAACGGGGGTCCCCAGACTTGCCTGCCTGCGGCCCACGGCGTGGCTGTGCTGCAGGCCTGTATGGCCCACCTTCATCAACGAGGCATTCAAGACCCTCGTGAGGGGCCAAGCCTCACGAGGCGGATGACGTAAGACCTCCTCAGGAGCGGCCTCACCAGGCCGCCTCGCGAGGAGCGGAGATATCAAGGCAGGGCAAACCTCGCAAGGCTCTCGTGACGTGAGCCATGACAATCAGGATCAGGCGGGCGCCAGCACACGCAGTGTCCTTGTTTCCTCTTTGGTGCTAAGGGGGCAAGCGCAGGCGCGGAGTACCGAGGCATCAGGAAAAGGTTTCCATATCGGTGCTACGAGACCAAGACCAGCAGGACGGCAGAGGGAGGTCACCGTGGAGCCCAAGACGGCGTCATCACCAGAGCCTTTTGCAGGCGAAGACCGCTTTTGTCAGGATAAGCTGTACTAGTTGTCCCCTTTCAAATTGGCCGTTGTTGGCGCCCTTCCCGCTCAATATTTGGGAAGAGGACCAGGGCCTATATAAGTAGAGCTAGCCACCACTGGGAAGGGGATCGACTTGTCCTCCCATTCCCACATACAGAAGCTCGCAGAACACAAGAGCACCTCAACCTCAGGAGGCTGCTCTTCCCCTTTGTACTATTCATCATCAGCCCAAGAGGCAATCCACCACCACCACACTGGAGTAGGGTCTTACACCACAATGGTGGCCCGAACCAGTATAAATCTTGTGTCTTTGTGTTGTGAGTTCGTCGAGTTTGTCCGCGAGATCTTAGCGAGCTAGGGCGTAGATCGGTAGGGAGGAAATCTTCGGACGCACCCCAGTGTTCGAACCTTAAGGGTTTTGTCGGAACCCATGATCCGACACATGCGCGTTGCAAGGACGGCCGGGATCAGTCCTGCCTATCTCTTTATACAAAGCAGGTGCTTAGCGGACCACCCGAGCGCGTGCCGCTAAACCGCTGACGTCAGTCAGCTTTCAGAAGAATCGTACGATGCATACTTGTTCCCGCATGGTAGTCAGTCTGAAAAGGCCAGAGGCCTACTCAGATCACATATCCAAACCGTTAGCATCTTGGGAGCGCGCGGAGACGATCAATGATCCACAATCTATGTTCCCCGTCGCCCCATCTTACAGACTTATGATACGTCTCCAACGCATCTATAATTTTTTATTGTTCCATGTTATTATATTATCTGTTTTGGATGTTTAATACACATTAATATGAAATTTTATATTATTTTTGGGACTAACCTATTAACCTAGAGCCTAGTGCCAGTTCCGGTTTTTTCCCCTGTTTTTGAGTTTCGCAGAAAAGGAATACCTAACGGAGTCCAAACGGAATAAAACCTTCGCGATGAGTTTTCTTGGACTAGAAGACAACCAGGAGACTTGGAGATGAAGTCAGAAGAGCCACGAGGCGGCCACAAGGACGGAGGGCGAGCCTAGGGGGTAGGGCGCGCCCCCCACCCTTTTGGGCCGCTCGTGCACTCACTGACCTAATTTCTGCGCCTATATATTCCCATATATCCCCAAACCAACAGAGGAGTCCACGAAAACACTTTTCCACCGCCGCAACCTTCTGTACCCGTGAGATCCCATCTACGGACCTTTTTCGGCACCCTGCCGGAGGGGGATTCGATCACGGAGGGCTTCTACATCAACTCTATTGCCCTTCCGATGAGCGTGAGTAGTTTACCACAGACCTACGGGTCCATACCTAGTAGCTAGATGGCTTCTTCTCTCTCTTTGATTCTCAATACCATGTTCCCCTTCATGTTCTTGGAGATCTATTCGATGTAACACTTTTTTGCAGTGTGTTTGCCGAGATTCAATGAATTGTGGATTTATGATCAGCTTATCTATGAATATTATTTGAATCTTCTCTGAATTCTTTTATGCATGATTTGATATCTTTGTAATTCTCTTCGAACTATCGGTTTGGTTTGGCCAACTAGATTGGTTTTTCTTGCAATGGGAAAAATGCTTAGCTTTGGGTTCAATCTTGCGGTGTCCTTTCCTAGTGACAGTAGGGGCAGCAAGGCACGTATTGTATTGTTGCCATCGAGGATAAAAAGATGGGGTTTTCATCATATTGCTTGAGTTAATTCCTCTACATCATGTCATCTTACTTAATGCATTACTCTGTTCTTCATGAACTTAATACTCTAGATGCAGGCAGGAGTCGGTCGATATGTGGAGTAATAGAAGTAGATGCAGAATCGTTTCGGTCTACTTGACACATACATGATGCCTATATGCATGATCATTGCCTTAGATATCGTCATAACTTTGCGCTTTTCTATCAATTGCTCGGCAGTAATTTGTTCACCCACCGTAATATTTTCTATCTTGAGAGAAGCCTCTAGTGAAACCTATGGCCCCCGGGTCAATTTTCCATCATATAGGTTTCCGATCTACTATTTTGCAATCTTGTACTTTCCAATCTGTAAACCAAAAATACCAAAAATATTTACTTTATCGTTTCTCTATCTCTATCAGATCTCACTTTTGCGAGTGATCGTGAAGGGATTGACAACCCATTTATCGCGTTGGGTGCAAGTTGTTTGATTGTTTGTGCAGGTATTCGGTGATTTGTGC
This sequence comes from Triticum aestivum, assembly GCF_018294505.1. Lineage (NCBI taxonomy): Eukaryota > Viridiplantae > Streptophyta > Magnoliopsida > Poales > Poaceae > Triticum > Triticum aestivum. Next base: position 267,554,626 of record NC_057811.1, read on the forward strand.
GTTGTCTCCTACTGGATTGATACCTTGGTTCTCAAACTGAGGGAAATACTTATCTCTACTTTGCTGCATCACCCTTTCCTCTTCAAGGGAAAAACCAACGCAAGCTCAAGAAGTAGCAAGAAGAATTTCTGGCACCGTTGCCGGGGAGATCTACGCCAAGTCAATCCATACCAAGTACCCATCATAAACTTTCATCTCTTGCATTACATTATTCGCCATTCGCCTCTCGTTTTCCTCTGCCCCACTTCTAAAATGATTTTCGAAAAGATTTGCCTTTTCTTCGCCTCTCTTCCATTCGTCTTCTTCGCTTTCTTTCTGTGTGCTCGTGTGTTGGATTGCTTGCTTTGTCATGATGGCTCAAGAGAATACCAAATTGTGTGACTTTTCCAACAACAATGATAATGATTTTATTAGTACTCCGATTGCTCCCGCTACTAATGCGGAATCTTGTGAAATTAATGCCGCTTTACTGAATCTTGTTATGAAAGATCAATTTTCGGGCCTTCCCAGTGAAGATGCCGCATCCCGTCTAAATAATTTCATGGATTTGTGTGATATGCAAAAGAGAAAGATGTGGATAATGATCTTGTTAAATGGAAGCTATTTCCGTTCTCGCTTCGAGATCGTGCTAAAACTTGGTTTTCATCTTTGCCTAAAAATAGTATTGATTCATGGAATAAGTGTAAACATGCTTTTATTTCCACGTATTTTCCTCCCGCTAAGATCATCTCCCTTAGGAATGATATTATGAATTTTAAGCAACTTGATCATGAACATGTTGCACAATCTTGGGAGAGGATGAAATTAATGATACCAAATTGCCCTACTCATGGTTTGAATTTATGGATGATTATACAAAAAATTTATGCCGGATTGAATTTTGCTTCTAGAAATCTTTTAGATTCGGCCGTGGGAGGCACTTTATGGAAATTATTTTTGGAGAAGCTACTAAACTCCTAGATAATATTATGGTTAATTATTCTCAATGGCATACCGAAAGATCTTCCACTAGTAAAAAAGTGCATGCGACTGAAGAGATTAATGTTTTGAGTGGAAAGATGGATGAGCTTATGAAACTATTTGCTAGCAAGAGTGTTCCTATTGATCCTAATGATATGCCCTTGTCTACTTTGATTAATGAATCTATGGATGCGAATTTTCTTGGTAGGAACAATTTTGGTAATAACACATATAGAGGTAATTTTAATCCTAGGCCGTTTCCTAGTAATTCCTCCAATAATTATGGTAATTCCTACAACAATTCTTATGGAAATTATAATAATATTCCCTCTGATTTTGATAATAGTGTTAAAGAATTTATGAGTTCGCAAAAGAATTTCAATGCTTTGATTGAAGAAAAATTGCTTAAGATTGATGATTTGGCTAGGACGTGGATAGAATTTCTCTTGATGTCGATTCTTTGAAACTTAGATCTATTACACCAAAGCATGATATTAATGAGTCTCTCAAAGCTATGAGAATTTCCATTGATGAGTACAAAGAAAGAACCGCTAAGATGCGTGCTAAAAAGATTGGTTTGTAAAAAACGTGTACTTCTAGCTTCCATGAAAATAATGATGAAGATCTTAAAGTAATTGACGTGACTCCTATTGAATCTTTGTTTTACAATATAAATCTTGATAAAGATGGGACTGGAGATGGGTCAACTTTATTTAAAAGGCGTCCCAATGATTCAGAGTTTTTATATCTTGATACACAAATTGATAAAAGTGGGATTGGATGTAACGCCCATGATGCGGCTATATCTCCCACGTGTCGAGGCACGACATAGGGGCATAACCGCATAGTGGTTTTGTCGCAAGAAGGGTCATCTTCACACAATCCCATGTAATAAACAAGAATGGGATAAAGAGTTGGCTTACAATCGCCACTTCACACAAAACATAAATATTAATCATACATCATCCAAAATACAATCATATAAAGACCGACTACGGTCAAAATCCAGATGAAAATAAGACAACCCCAAATGCTAGATCCCCGATCGTCCCAACTGGGCTCCACTACTGATCATCAGGAAAAGACACATAGTAACGACCACGTTCCTCGTCGAACTCCCACTTGAGATCGACGCCATCATCTGCACTGGCATCGTCGGCACCTGCAACTGTTTTGGTAGAATCTATGAGTCACGGGGACTCAGCAATCTCACACCCGCGAGATCAAGACTATTTAAGCTTGTAGGAAAGGATGGCGCAACGAGGTGGAGCTGCAGCGGCAAAAGCATATATGGTGGCTAACTTGCGCAAATGAGAGCGAGAAGAGAAGCAACGGAACGGACGTCATCTAACATTGACCAAGAAGTGATCCTGAACACTTACTTACGTCATTCATAACACAGACCGTGTTCACTTCCCGGACTCCGCCGAGAAGAGACCATCACGGCTACACACGCAGTTGATGTATTTTAATTGGGTCAAGTGACAAGTTATCTACAACCGGACATTAACAAATTCCCATCTGCCTCATAACTGCGGGCACGGCTTTCGAAAGATAATACCCTGCAGGGGTGTCCCAACTTAGCCCATCATAAGCTCTCACGGTCAACGAAGGATAAACCTTCTCCCGGAAAGACCCGATCAGTCTCGGAATCCCGGTTTACAAGACATCTCGACAATGGTAAAACAAGACCAGCAAAGCCACCCGAATGTGCCGACAAATCCCGATAGGAGCTGCACATATCTCATTCTCAGGGCACACCGGATGAGACATACTACGAGTAAAACCAGACCTCGAGTTTCCAAGAGGGGGCCCCGCAGTCTGCTCAGTTCGGACCAACACTCGAAGGAGCACTGGCCCGGGGGGGTTAAAATAAGATGACCCTCGGGCTCGCGAAAACCCGGGGGAATAAGGCTTAGGTAGCAAATGGTAAACCAAGGTTAGGCCTGCTGGAGGAGTTTTATTCAAGGCGAACTGACAAGGGGGTCCCATAAATCACCCGACCGCGTAAGGAACGCAAACTCAAGGAACATAATCCCGGTATAACAGTAACTAGGGCGGCAAGAGTGGAACAAAACACCAGGCATAAGGCCGAGCCTTCCACCCTTTACCAAATATATAGATGCATTAATTAAATAAGAGATATTGTGATATCCCAACATATCCATGTTCCAACATGGAACAAACTTCAACTTAACCTGCAACTAGCAACGCTATAAGAGGGGCTGAGCAAAAGCGGTAACATGGCCAAACAACGGTTTGCTAGGAGAGGATGGTTAGAGGCTGACATGTCAAAAATGGGAGACATGATATAGCAAGTGATAGGTAGCGGAGCATGGCAATAGAGCGAACAACTAGCAAAGCAAAGATAGAAGTGATTTCGAGGGGTGGTCATCTTGCCTGCAAGGTTCTCAGAGTTGTCGAAAGCTTGATCCTCGTAAGCGTACTCGACAGGTTCCTCGTACACGAACTCGTCTCCCGGCTCTACCCAAGACAAGAACACAAACAAACGGAACCACAATCAACAACGAGAAATGCACAAGCAACATGATGCAAAACATGTATGATATGCGAGATATGATATGCGATGCATATGCGTGCTCCGGAAGGAAAATGATGAACATGGCAGTAACTTGCAAACCAAGCATGCCACTGGAAATATGAGATGATTCCGGTCGAAATCGATATAAAGATCACCGGAATCGGATGCACGGTTTGCAAATGGCAAGCAAAACAAGAATGACACTAATCTGCGATAAACAGCAAGAGAGCACTTAAAATGCAACAAGCAACAATGCTACAGCACCCCAACATAGCAACAAAGCACATGGCAGTGATCTACAGGAGATGCTTGACAAAAGATGAACACTGAGCTATGGCTAGTTCACAACATATCAAGCTCAAATAAGCATGGCAAAAGTGCAAAAGATAACAGGTTCACAGACTTAGTGAAAAACTGGACATGGCAGAAAACAGCATCAGGTAGCAATGTTTGGAGCACGAAATCAACATGCTACAGGAACTTAACATAGCAAAACAAACCATGGCAGTGTTCTACTAAATGCACATGACAAAAGTCCCTTACTGACCATAAGCCAAAAATGACCAGAAGATATGATGGCAAGCATGTAAACATAGCAAGTTTCGTTATCAGGTTTCAGACTTGGCAGAAAACAGAGCATGGCAGAAATATTAATATGTAAGCCTCTTTGTGAGTTTGATGCACTCACTACAGAGCAATTCATTACAAACCAAGCATACCTACATTAAGATGGCATGTTTATGAAGCTAACCATGGCAAAAACAATTGCATAGCATGTATGGAGCAACTACAATAAGCTTGGCAAGATTGCATATCATGTTAAGAATCTGCCAGAAATATTTAATAGCAAAAGTAGAGCAAGATTGAGTCATTCTATGGCACTCCATAATTGCAAACAATTGCAAGAATGGATCAATTACAACCATAGCTACAAAACATCCTTATTGAACATCTCCAAAATATGCATGGATCTCTCTGTAGTATCAAGTTTACATGGCAACAAAATTACAGCAGACAAGGACTTAGAGAAATCACTAAGTCCCTGAAATCAGAAATATTGCGGGGCCTACTTTGCATGCTTGTGCTAGTCACCACAGAGATCAAAAAAATACATGGACTACACCACTGGAAAGATGGCATGGCATAATTCAAAACACCTGTAGAGCTCATGCTCAAAAGATGCACAGATTTAATGATACAAAAATGACAAATCTCCCAAGTTTTGTCAAGAACCAGAGAATAACAGCAACTAGCCCTCTTCCATCAGAGATTTGGGCATCAAGGTGACCTCTAATGAACATGGTGCAATTGAACAAAATGAAGAGAATCGCGAGACGAACAATTTGACATATTACACGCGCGAATCGGAGCTACATGCAAGGAGTTATGGCATCGGGAACTGAGGCATATGCTGATAAAATGTGAGGACTTGGAAGAATTTCGGGGTCGCGAGAAAAGTCAACGGGCTACCAGATCGGATCGAGCCCGTGGCTCTCGAGCTCGTGCTCGTCGCCGGTCGGGAGGGAAGAGGAGGCCGGAGGCGCGACGGTCACCGGCGGAGGGAGGCGGCGCCGGAGGGCGCGGGCGCCGGCGGGCGCGGCGGGGCCGGCGGCGGCGACCTGCGGGACGGCGGCGGGCGGCAGCGGCCGGGGCGCGCAGCGGCCGGGGCGCGCGGCGGCGAGGCATCGGCGACGGGCGGCGGGGAGGCGAGGCGGCGGCGGGCGGCGGCGATGCGGGACGGCGGGCCCGCGGTGGGCCTGCGGGCCGGCACGGTGGCGGCGGTGGGGCTGATGACGTGGCGGCGCGCGATTCGTCGCGGCCGTCGGTGGAGATATGTCCGGCCCCGGGCGGACGTGTCCGGCGGCGCGGAGGAGCGGGTTAGGGTTTAGACTGCGATTTCGTTTTTCGGGATGCCCACATATTTATAGGTAGAGGGAGCTAGGAGGCTCCAAATGAGGTGTGGTTTTCGCCCACACGATCGTGATCGAACGACCTAGAGCATGGAAGAGAGTTTGGTGGGTTTTGGGCTGGTTTTTGAGGGGGTTTTTGCTGGACACTCAAATGGTCTTTGCGGATGCCCGGTTAACCGTTGGAGTACCAAACGACCTCCGAATGGAACGAAACTTGACCGGTGGTCTCCGGGTGGTATATTGAGGCCACTTGACAAGCCTCGGTCCATTCCGAGAAAGTTTGACACACGCACACGAAAGAAAACAAGAGGGGTGCACCGGAGGAGATAGGAGCGCCGGATTGGAAAACGGACAACGGGAAAAATGCTCGGATGCATGAGACGAACACGTATGCGAATGCAATGCACATGATGACATGATATGAAAATACATGACATGACAAAATACAACACAAAAGACAAAACCCGACAACGGAGGGAAAATCATAACACATAGCCGGAAATGGCAAGAGTCGGAGTTACAAATATGGCAAGTTACATGCGGGGTGTTACATTGGAGAGGTCAAAACTTGAAGTAGCAATGAACCCACTCTTTTGGATTTCAAGGAATTTAATTATGATAATTGTTCTTTAATAGATTGTATTTCCTTGTTGCAATCCTTGTTGAATTCTCCTCGTGCTTATAACCAAAACAAAGCTTTTACGAAACATATCATTGATGCTATGATGCAATCTTATCAAGAAAAGCTTGAATTGGAAGTTTCTATCCCTAGAAAACTTTATGATGAGTGGGAACCTACTATTAAGATTAAGATTAAAGATTATGAGTGCCATGCTTTGTGTGATTTGGGTGCTAGTGTTTCCACGATTCCAAAAACTTTATGTGATGTGCTAGGTTAACGTGGATTTGATGATTGTTATTTAAATTTGCATCTTGCGGATTCCACTATTAAGAAACCTATGGGGAGGATTAATGATGTTCTTCTTATTGCAAATTGGAATTATGTGCCCGTACATTTCATTGTTCTTGATATAGATTACAATCCTACATGTCCTATTATTCTTGGTGGACCTTTCCATGGAACGATTGGTGCAATTATTGATATGAAAGAAGGAAACATTAGATTTCAATTTCCGTTTAGGAAGGGCATGGAACACTTTCCAAGAAAGAAAATTAAATTGCCTAATGAATCTATTATGAGAGCCACTTATGGATTGCATGCCAAAGATGACAATACCTAGATCTATTCATTTTCTATGCCTAGCTAAGGGCGTTAAACAATAGCGCTTGTTGGGACGCAACCCAATTCTATTTTGTTTTTGCTTTTTAGGTTCTGTTTTGAAATAAATAATACATCTAGCCTCTGGTTAGATGTGGTTTTATGTTTTAATTAGTGTTTGTGCCAAGTAAAACATTTGGGATAGCTTACGGTGATAGTTGATTTGATCTCGCTGAAAAACAAAAGCTTTTGCGCCCAGGAAAATAATTTTCATTTTTTACAGAAGCTTGCTTTTCATTTGATTCTTTTTGTAGAAGATTAATAAACAAATTTCTTAGGTCTTCCTAATTTTTCAGAATTTTTGGAGTTATAGAAGTGTTCGAAATATCCAGATTGCTACAGACTATTCTGTTTTTGACAGATTCTGTTTTCTATGAGTTGTTTGCTTATTTTGATGATCATATGGGTAGTATCGGGGGTATGAACCATGGAAAAATTGGAATACAGTAGATATTACACCAATAAAAATAAATAATGAGTTCATAACAGTACCAAAAGTGGTGATTTATTTTCTTATACTAACGGAGTTTATAAGATTTTCTGTTGAGTTTTGTGTTGTGAAGTTTTCAAGTTTTGGGTAAGGATTTGATGGACTACAAAATAAGGAGTGGCAAGAGCCTAAGCTTGGGGATTCCCAAGGCACCCCAAGGTTTTCAAGGACAACCAAGAGCCTAAGCTTGGGGATGCCCCGGAAGGCATCCCCTCTTTCGTCTTCGTCTATCGGTAACTTTACTTGAGGCTATTTTTATTCACAACATGATATGTGTTTTGCTTGGAGCTTCTTGTATGATTTGAGTCTTTGCTTTTTAGTTTGCCACAATCATCCTTGCTGCACACACCTTTTGAGAGGGACACACATGAATCGTGATTTATTAGAATACTCTATGTGCTTCACTCATATCTTTTGAGCTAGGCAATTTTGCTCTAGTGCTTCACTTATACCTTTTTAGAGCACGGCGTTGGTTTTATTTTATAAAAATTGATGAACTATCATGCTTCACTTATATTATTTTGAGAGTCTTTAAACAGCATGGTAATTTGCTTTGGTTATAAATTTAGTCCTAATATGATAGGCTTCCAAGAGGGTTATAATAAAAACTTTCATATAAAGTATATTGAATACTATGACAAGTTTGATTCCTTATGATTGTTTTGAGATATCAAGATGGTGATATTAGAGTCATGCTAGTGAGTAGTTGTGAATTTGACAAATACTTGTGTTGAGGTTTGTGAGTCCCATAGCATACACGTATGGTGAACCGTTATGTAACGAAGTTGGAGCATGAGATATTTTTTGATTGTCTTTCTTATGAGTGGCGGTCGGGGACGAGCGATGGTCTTTTCCTACCAATCTATCCCCCTTGGAGCATGCACGTAGTACTTTGTTTCGATTACTAATAGATTTTTGCAATAAGTATGTGAGTTCTTTATGATTAATGTTGAGTACACGGATAATATGCACTCTCACCCTTCCACCATTGCTAGCCTCTTGTGCCGCACAACTTTCGCCGGCATCATAAACCCACCATATACATTCCTCAAAACAGCCACCATACCTACCTATTATGCCATTTCCATATCCATTCCAAGATATATTGCCGTGCAACTTTCCACCGTTCCGTTTATTATGACACCTTCCATCATTGTCATATTGCTTTGCATGATCATGTAGTTGACATCGTATTTGTGGCAAAGCCACCATTCATCATTTTTTATACATGTCGCTCTCGATTCATTGCACATCTCGGTACACCGCCGGAGGCATTCATATGGAGTCATATTTTGTTCTAGTATCGAGTTGTAATTTGTAAGTAAATAAAAGTGTGATGATCTTCATCATTAGAGCATTATCCCATGTGAGGAAAAAAAGAGAAGGCCCAAAAAAAAGAGAAAGAATAAAAAATGAGAGAAAAAGAGAGAAGGGGCAGTGTTACTATCCTTTTACCACAGTTGTGCTTCAAAGTAGCACCATGATCTTCATGACAGAGAGTCTCCTATATTGTCACTTCCATATACTAGTGTGAATTTTTCATTATAGAAGTTGGCTTGTATATTCCAATGATGGGCTTCCTCAAATTGCCCTAGGTCTTCATGAGAAAGCAAGTTGGATGCACACCCACTTAGTTTTATTTTTGAGCTTTCATAAACTTATAGCTCTAGTGCATCCGTTGCATGGCAATCCCTACTCACTCACATTGATATCTATTGATGGGCATCTCCATAGCCTATTGATACGCCTAGTTGATGTGAGACTATCTCCTTCTTTTTGTCTTCTCCACAACCACCTTCTATTCCACCTATAGTGCTATGTCCATGGTGAAGGAAATATGCCCTAGAGGCAATAATAGAGTTGTTATTTATATTTCCTTATATCATGATAAATGTTTATTATTCATGCTAGAATTGTATTAACCGGAAACTTAGTACATGTGTGAATACATAGACAAAACAGAGTGTCCCTAGAATGCCTCTACTTGACTAGCTTGTTAATCAAAGATGGTTATGGTTCCTAACCATAGACATGTGTTGTAATTCGATGAACGGGATCACATCATTAGAGAATGATGTGATGGACAAGACCCATCCGTTAGCTTAGCACTATGATCTTTTAGTTTATTGCTATTGCTTTCTTCATGACTTATACATGTTCCTATTACTATGAGATTATGCAACTCCCGAATACCGGAGGAACACGTAGTGTGCTATCAAACTTCACAAGGTAACTGGGTGATTATAAAGATGCTCTACAGGTGTCTCTGATGGTGTTTGTTGAGTTGGCATAGATCGAGATTAGGATTTGTTAGTCCGATTGTCAGAGAGGTATCTCTGGGCCCTCTCGATAATGCACATCACTATAAGCCTTGCAAGCAATGTGACTATAATGAGTTAGTTGCGGGATGATGCATTACGGAACGAGTAAAGAGACTTGCCGGTCACGAGATTGAACTAGGTATGGTGATACCGACGATCGAATCTCGGGCAAGTAACATACCGATTGCAAAGGGAACAATGTATGTTGTTATGCAGTTTGACAGATAAAGATCTTCATAGAATATGTAGGAGCCAATATGAGCATCCAAATTTTGCTATTGGTTATTGACCGGAGATGTGTCTCGGTCATGTCTACATAGTTCTCGAACCTGTAGGGTCCGCACGCTTAACGTTCGATGACGATTTGTATTATGAGTTATGTGATTTGATGTACCGAAGGTTGTTCGGAGTCCCGGATGAGATCACGGGCATGACGAGGAGTCTCGAAATGGTCGAGACATAAAGATTGATATATTGGACCATGTTATTCGGACACCGGAAGTGTTTCGGATAGTTTCGGGTAAAACCGGAGTCCCGGAGGGGTTACCGGAAACCCGGGGGAACTAATGCGCCACCATGGGCCTTAGTGGAGAGAGAGGAGGGGAGCCATGGTAGGCCGCGCCCCCCTCTTGCAGTCCGAATTGGACAAGGGAAGGGGGGCGCCCCCTTTCCTTCTCCCTCTCTACCTCTCCTTCCTTCCCCCTCTCTCCCTCTTGGTGGAATCCTACTAGGACTTGGAGTTCTAGTAGGACTCCCCTCCTTGGGCGTGCCCCTAGGGCCGGCCGGCCTCCTCCTCCCCTCCTTTATATACGGGGGAGGGGGGCACCCCATAGACACACCTTGGTCATATCATCGTAGTGCTTAGGCGAAGCCCAGCGCCGGTAACTTCATCATCACCGTCACCACGCCGTCGTGCTGACGGAACTCTTCCTCGGCCTCAGCTGGATCAAGAGTTCGAGGGACGTCACCGAGCTGAACGTGTGCAGATCGCGGAGGTGCCGTGCGTTCGGTACTTGATCGGTTGGATCGCGAAGACATTCGACTACATCAACCGCGTTACTAAACACTTCCGCTGTCGGTGTACGAGGGTACATGTACACACTCTCCCCGCTCGTTGCTATGCTTCTCCTAGATAGATCTTGCGTGATCGTAGGAATTTTTTTTGAAATGCTACGTTCCCCAACAGTGGCATCCGAGCCAGGTCTATGCGTAGATGTTATATGCATGAGTAGAACACGGAGAGTAATGGCGATAGTAGTCATACTGCTTACCAGCATGTCATACTTTGATTCAACGGTATTGTTGGATGAAGCGGCCCAGACCGACATTACATGACCACGTTCATGAGACTGGTTCTACCACCGTGCTTCGCACACAGGTGGCTAGTGGGTGTCTGTTTCTCCAGCTTTAGTTGAGTTGAGTTTGACTGCGCCCGATCCTTGTTGAAGGTTAAAACAGCACACTTGATAAAAAATCGTTCTGGTTTTGATGCGTAGGTAAGAACGATTCTTGCTAGAAGCCCGTAGCAGCCATGTAAAACTTGCAACAACAAAGTAGATGACGTCTAATTTGTTTTTGCAGGGCTTGCTATCATGTGATATGGTCAAGACGTGATAATATATAAATTGTTGTATGAGATGATCATGTTTTGTAACAGTTATCGGCCACTGGCAGGAGCCATATGGTTGTCGCTTGATTGTATGAAATGCAATCGCCATGTAATTGCTTTACTTTATCACTAAGCGGTAGCGATACTCGTAGAAGCAATAGTTGGCGAGACGACAATGATACTTCCATGGAGATCAAGGTGTCAAGCCGGTGACGATGGTGATAATGACGGTGCTTTGGAGATGGAGATCAAAGGCACAAGATGATGATGGCCATATCATATCACTTATTTTGATTACATGCGATGTTTATCTTTTATGCATCTTATTTTGCTTAGTACGATGGTAGCATTATAAGATGATCTCTCACTAAATTTCAAGGTATAAGCGTTCTCCCTGAGTATGCATAGTTGCTACAGTTCATCGTGTCAAGACACCACGTGATGATCGGGTGTGATAAGCTCTACGTTCACATACAACGGGTGCAAGCCATTTTTGCACACGCAGAATACTCAGGTTAAACTTGATGAGCCTAGCATATGCAGATATGGCCTCGGAACATTGAGACCGAAAGGTCGAGCATGAATTATATAGTAGATATGATCAACATAGTGATGTTCACCATTGAAAACTACTCCATCTCACGTGATGATCAGACATGGCTTAGTTGATATGGATCACGTGATCACTTAGATGATTAGAGGGATGTCTATCTAAGTGGGAGTTCTTAAGTAATATGATTAATTGAACTTTAATTTATCATGAACTTAGTACTTGATAGTATTTTGCATATCTATGTTGTAGATCAATAGCTTGCGTATAGCTCCCCTGTTTTATTTTTGATATGTTCCTAGAGAAAAATAAGTTGAAAGATGATAGTAGCAATGATGCGGACTGGGTTCGTGATCTGAGGATTATCCTCATTGCTACACAGAAGTATTATGTCCTTGATGCACCGCTAGGTGATGGACCTATTGCAGGAGCAGATGCAGACGTTATGAAGGTTTTGGCAACACTACAAAAAAAGACACATCCGTGACATTTTGGGCCGAATGGAAAAAAAATTCTGTCATACTTATGACACTTCTATGACGATAATTGTGACAAAACCCGGTATCGTCATAGATGTGGTGGGATCCTACTTCTATGACAAAAAATCATGACAGAAAATGGGCTTTTCGTCCTGGGCGGGCCAGAGACGCAGCTGCATGACATTCTTTGGGCCGTCCATGACAGAAAAAACCATGGTAGAAGCGAGGGCGAGGAAAATATCGGGGTGTTCCCGATTACGGTGGGTGGTCGGGGCCGAGCGATGCGCATTTCTCTCGTACACGCACGCGCGTGGGTGCAAGGCGTTGGGATCTAACTGAACCCGAGCGATTGCACTGCAGGCTACGCGTTACTGAACCCGAGCGATCGATCGATGGCTGTTAACTGAACCCGATCGAGAGATTCCTTCGCTACTGCTGCTAACTGAAGCCGATCGATGCTGCCTCTGGATGAACAGTGAGCGTTGCTGGGGGGGTTGGATGAACAGTTCTCGGTGGGGGTAGATGAACGGGACCCCGTGGTGTTGCCTCTGGATGAACAGGACCCCGATCGATCGAGCCGGTTGGGGCTGGATGAACAGGACCCCGTGGAGGGCTGGATGAACAGCACTACCCCGTGGAGGGCTGGCTGAACAGTAGACGGTGGAGGGCTGGATGAACAGTAGCCCGTGGAGGGGTGGTTGAACAGGAGCCTGTGGAGAGGGCTGGTTGAACAGTAGCCGGTGGAGTAGCGCGTGGTGGAGGCTGGATGAACATGAGCCCGAGGATGAACAGTCGTAGGTGGAGGCTGGAGGAGGTCGACGGTGGATGAACAGTAGCCCGTGGAGGCTGGAGGGGGTCGACGGTGGATATGAACAGTATCCCGTGGAGTCCCGTTTTGCGGTACGCCACACCCCTCCCGATGAACAGGACCCCCGTTTCGACCGTAGCGCTCCAACACAAGTCCGTTTCCTCTGTTTTGCGGTACGCCACACCCCTCCCGATCAACAGGACCCCCATTTCGACCGTAGAAGGTCCGTTTCCTCCATTTTGCGGTACGCCAGACCCCTCCCGATGAACAGGATCCCGTTTCGAACGTGGCCGGTCGAACACAAGGTTGTTTCCTCCGTTCTGCGGTACGCCAGGCCTCGTTTCCATCGGCTGTTCCGTCCAAGCCCTCCCGATGAACACGACGATGCATTCCGTTCCAACCCAGCCGGTTGGCTCCCCATGAATAGGACGACGACGCAGTTTCTCTGTTCAGACCCAGCCATGTACATGAGCCCTGGTCGTACGTACGCGCGAGTAGGCGTTCAAGACCCCGCCCGTATGTACGTACGTGGCCGTATTTACTTTCTTACACCCTAGCCGCTGTACGTACGTGTACATGCTACGTGCGCGCCTCTACTATGACACGTGCGCGCCTCTACATCGACCAGTATGTACGTACATGTTCGCGACCAGAATGACAACGCTACGTACGCTTCGACCAGGTGGGTCCCGACTGTCAGGCACTTCCTTGCGTGCGAAGATGTAGCTGGTGGGTCCCAGCAGTCAGGGGGCGAATCGTTTTTTTCTTGCCCGGACGCACTTCCTTGCGTGCGAAGATGTAGCTGGTGGGTCCCCGCTGTCAGGTGGAGGAATAATTATTTTGCGCGTAATAAGGAGGCACTTCCTTGCTGCGGCCGTGGACTCAGCTGTCAGCCTCTCCACGTACAGTCCATTTTCGATGGAAGCCGTTCCTTGACCACGTTGACCACGCCGCGCCGAGAGCACCAGGGCAGTGGACGACGGCGAGGCCTAGGAAGGGGACAACGCAGAGCCGAGGAAGACACGGCAGTGGAATCCCGCGCGGAGAGGAGTACGAGAGTTCACTAGTTCGGCTGCGGTGTGAGGCTACCGTCACCGCAGAATAACAGGGGGTGTGGGTGAGTGGAGGGATGGCCTGGCCAGCGATGGGAGTAGTAGGGGCGGTGAGGCCTCCGCGGCAGCACAGCCGGCCATGGGAGGCTGGAGCACGAGGCACGACCGGCGCTGGTTTGGGCGGCTGGAGCAAGAAGACCAGAGGTTGAAGAAGCACTACGGCCGTTGGATGGACATCGTACGGTCACTGGAGCTAGAATCATGCATATTGACTAAGTTGACAAAGCTCTCCATCCCCGTCAACTTAGTAGGCCCACAAGTCGGCCTCCCACCAAGGTGGGTCCCAACTAGCAGGGGGAGTATTCATTTTTTTGTGCGTAATAAGGAGGCACTTCCGGTGGGTCCGAGCTCACAGCGGGGGGAACATTTTTTTCATGAAATACGGTGGCCCGTCCGATGGGTCCCAGCAGTCAGGGGGAAATGTTTTTTTCACCAAATACGGTGGCCCGTCCGGTGGGTCCCTGCTGTCAGGTGGACGAATAATTATTTTCTGCGTAATAAGGAGGCACTTCCTTGCGGCTGGCGTGGACCCAGTTGTCAGCCTCTCCACGTACAGTACTCTTCCGATGGAAGTCGTTCCTTGACCACGTTGACCATGCCGCGCTGAGAGCACCAGGGCGATGGACGATGGCGAGGCCTAGGAAGGGGACGACGCAGAGCCGGGGAAGACGCGACAGTGGATGCCCACGCAAAGAGGAGTACGAGGGTTCACTGGTTCGGCTGCGGTGTGAGGCTGCCGTCGCCGCAGAATAACAGGGGGTGTGGGTGAGTAGAGGGATGCCCTGGCCAGCGGTGGGAGTAGTAGGGGGCGGTGAGGCCTGCACGGGAGGCGGGAGCAGGCAGTCCCGCCGACGCTGGATTTGGCGGCTGGAGCAAGAAGATCAGAGATTGAAGAAACACGACGGCCGTTGGATTGACATCCAACGGTTACGTCTGCTAGAATCGTTTGTTGACGTATATAATAACTAAAAAATCTTGCATACGCGTCAACTTAATAGGCCCACAAGTCAGACCATTCCCTCTTTTTTTAATAATTTATATATAGCTCATTGTGACTTCATATGCAATTTATTGCAGTCCGTTTTTTTTGGTTGGCCAGGGCCAATTTCACATATTTCTGTGGGTTCCAAACTATTTTTAATACCGAAATGTCGAGCCAGATTTAAAGTACTTTGAAGATCTATTTAAATTAGGTTAATGCCCAGTGAAATAGGAATCTGAAAATGTGAAAAAAATTCAGAAATTATAAAGTAATTGCCAATTTGTCATATGTTTTTATATTTACAACCCATTTCATATTACTTTCAAGATTTGCAGGCGTCTTGAAAGACTTGCAGCCCATCAGGGCGTAGAAAAATAAGTAGGCCTGGATTGGGTATTCTTCAGAAAAAATAAACTGGGCTCATTTTCACAAAGAAAAAATAGCTGGGCTGGTCACATGGTGAACATAAAATATAAGCCTGGGCTAGACGGGCCACAGCCCAGTTCAAACCCTGCTCCGTCTCAACAATAACAAAAAAATACTGCTCGAGCAGCTACGTCCCAGGTGTCAGCCGATCTTGTGTTGTTCTCTTGTCTATTGACTATATACGCTCACAATGTCGTGGGTCCCAGATGTCAGGAAAACACTAGGAGGAAGCATTTTATTTTTCCATACGCTGACATGGTGGGCCCCTACTGTCATCCTCTCCACGTACTTCTGCCGATTCCTGTTGTTTGTTGACCATGTTGACAACGCGAGAGGGCGGCGCCGCGGCGAGCGCACCAAAGCGCGCGGAGGACGACGGCGAGGCCTCGGACGTCGGCGTTAACGATTTAGGAGACGGTGGGGCGGCGATGCGTGCGCTGAGGCGCAGCCAGCCGTGGGAGGCGGAAGCAGGCGGCCCCGCCGGCGCTGGTTTGGTTTTGGCGGCTGGAGGAAGACAGGACTGAAGAAACACGACAGACTGTAAAAGCAGCAGGAGTACTTAACAACCTTAACTGAAACCAGCAGGGGCACTTAACAACCATAGCTGAAAGCAGTATGAGTACTTATACAGGTTCAACCGTACAAAGCACGCCTCGAACAGTGCTACTTTGCCTACAGTTAACCAAGGGTGAGGCCGCCAAGCCCCAGGACAAGGCCCAGGCGCCACCCCGCGCATCCACAACCTTCTGAAAGCGGCTTCATCTCGCAATGTGGTCAATAAACAGGATATTCGCTTTAGAGCCATGGAAAAGCAGGAACATAATCTTCTGTCCTATTCTCCAAGATGGACGGGCCTTCATTATTTGAGACCACCCATGAATAAGTATCTTTTCACCTCCAAGGGGAATGGAGTAGGTCGACATAAACATCATGTTGTGACCAAGCGCAAGTCTGACCCGACCATGGTCAGGCATCTGTATAGGAACAATAGAACTGGGCAGTTTCTGTTTCAAGAAGATCACAGCTGTAAAACTGTGTATAAGCAATAGTTTATGAACAACATATATAACAGAAAACAGCTCGTACCATAAGTTTCTCGACACAGTTGGACCTGTTCAACGAGTGCAGCAGTGGCACACATATCCCACGTGGCCTTCCACCATTGAAACGCCCCACAAGGACCTCAAGACGATCAATAAAGTGTAGGAACTTGTGGATGTCGTCCCAGTCAACTTCAGTGCCATCAGTAACAGCCGAGTTGTTACAGAATAACAAACGAGCAGCCTGCTTAACTCTGAAAAAACCTACACGTGCCACCAATTATAAGAAAATATTAGTTAGAAGTAGCATCTTCGTGAGAGATTCGTTGCTACTTCTAAAGTTAAATTGTGATTAGTTAGACAGAATAGGTGGATTAAGAAGTAATCGAGGCAACAAGCAAGAACCAGATACAAAACTAACATGGATGAACAATTGGAACGACGTCGGGGTGGAAGATCGCAGTGAAGATGAGACCAGGTTCTGCTATTTCCATCAACATTCGTGCGCCAACTTTCAGTCCGTAACACTTGAGAAAGTTTATCCAAGTTCGGCCATAAAAAAGCAGCGATCTTCTTGGTTCATGAACCCAACTCGGAACTTATATCCATGGCTTGTCTTCACTGTGACCATTAAACTGGTGTATTCAGTTATGGCAAGGCCGAGCATCTTGAGTACATGTGTTCTGGCAGAGCAAATAATGCACTGCAGGAAAAATAATATGAGAACACAATGTATTCCCTATCCAAATCTAGAAATAACTTCCTCCTTCACGTCAGTGTTGACCATCGTACTAGTAGTACCTTTTATCCAAATATAGCAATCCAAATTTCCAAATTAGTCGACAACATGTTCAAAAAAACCCCACCCTCCCGGATAGAAAAGAGGATTCTAGGAACATACTGTGCGCGTTTTAAAATCCTGTGTTAGGATGAGAAGGAACAAGTGTGGCGTCTCGCCGAGGGCGCAGAAACCTGTAGGGTCCTCGCACTTTGGGCACTGCAAATGAAACACACTAGATTCAGTAGGAAGAAAAATGCATCAACGGCGGCGGCTGCCATCCTAGGATTACCCGCGACCAAGGGACTTGGATTTATCGGGGATGGATGAAGAATTCGTACCTGGTTCTCCATGAGAAAACCCTATGCAATCGCCGAGAGGGGGTTTTCTCTGAACAAGCAGACGAGGGAGAAGGGGATTCAGGCCCAGTGAAATATTGCCGCTTCGTCCGTCCAGCTTACTGCTAAAGCTGGAAAGGGGGGGTTTGTGATTTGACGGCTCATTGGGCATTACTGCGGCGCTACGACCGGGGTGTGTCTACCGTGCAGTTGTGCACTCTAATTTGTGCATATGGCACGTGGACCCCGTTGCCGGATGCCCCACATATCAGCGAAAGGAAGTAGAAAGACAGGAGTAACTAGTTACACATAAATATATTTTTGACAGAGAGATACTCCCTCTGTAAAGAAATATACAAATCTTTTATATCACAACTTTATACATAAGAAAAATCATGGCGAATATATATAACATATATAATTATAAAAAACAGAGTTGTTTTTAACACAGTATAGACGAGTTGGTGATGATGGTGTGCCTGCCATCCTGCAATATAGGCCGTCCGATTTATATCTGACGGATAGGAAGGAAACTATGGCAATTTTGCAAAAAGGTACCCACACACCTCTCCACATTTGCAAATAAGGCCTTCCCTCGTTCATCCTTTTCTCTCACAAGATAAAATACTCATACAAATGCATCTTGATGTTACGTGCAACGCACGGGCATTATGGGGGTTCAGCTGAGAATATAATACTCAGACAGGCTCACGGTTCTGGACTTTGGGCCGCAGGCCCACCCTGCATGTTTGGGGGCCCATGTGTTCTACCTCAGCGCTTTTCATATTGCAAGCGATCGGTACGGCGCTGGTTTTAGATGCTGTCGCAAGGCGAATACACAAAATTGAATAAAGCACGGCAGCTGTTGGAATGAAATCGAACGACAGTTCCTAACCAGCAATGAGAGTTGCAATTCTATCAACGATATACCATGTGATAAATAATACTGTCGTATTACTTATACACACAGGACACTTGTTTCACCATGCCAGATTATTACATCAAAATCTCTCGGAGGATAGATCAGTTCGGCAGTTGCGTGCTGCTACTGAAGAATTTCAAAGTTGATTTGGACCAGCTCTCCTTGCCGAGAAAGTTCGATTTTGAGATCATCCCCTACCGCAAGATATGATTTAGATTTGAACCTTGACCATCCTTTAGCATCAATCATCATGCGACCATCCTTTGTACTTACGGTATATTGAGCAGGTTCATTCACACCAAGGCTGCGCATGGTAAGAGAAACTTGGCCGCTGTCGCCCGGATTGTTGAACGACTCCCTCGTTGCTCTAGGAATTCTCTGTTTGCAAACAAGAAGACATACCCAAACAGTTAGATCAACACAGTGAATCATGCAAAACAACACAGAAAGAAAAAGAACGAAACACTTGGGCGGCCAATGCTTACCAAGAAGGTGGACATGTCGGTTTTTGTAAGGACTTTGGTACATGAAGTGCGAACTACAGCCCAGTCTGTTGCCGGTGCAACTGCTCATTCGGTTGCCGTTGCACGGGCCGGAGCAGATGCAAGTGCAAGTGTTAGTGCAGGTGCCGAAGCCGCTGCTGCTGCCAGAGATGGTGCTCCTTGTAGAGCTGGTGCCGATGTTGGAGCAGGTGCCGGTGTCGATGCCCGATCCTCCGTTAGGGTGTCGATGCCTGATCCTCCGGTAGATCAGCCTAATCCGCTGACGCGGTCGGTGCCCAATCCTCAGCTGGATCAGACTGAGCTGTTGCTCCTGTCAGTGCTAGAGCAACTGCTGATGCTCGATCCGTTGCTGAAGGTGGTACCGATGTGCGAGACAGCGGCGATCGTGTCTGGTCTGCTATGATCAGCTTTCTAACTTGACTAGGCTTCGTGACCGTGATCCAGTTTTTTCTTCATTTCTTTTAAACGCGAGAAGGACTAATTGTGGCGTTTTTGTTAAACCAAACTGCAGTTCATCATAGGGATTCAGCTTGTACTCAGACAACAGACTGATCCAATTTTTTCCAGTAATATAAGTGATGGACAGTGCCTTCGTTACTGACACGACATAAGAAGTGAAACCTGCAAAAATAGCCATCGTAGAGCAAACCAAACGGTTTATTCTGTGATGAATGTCACATGGCAAAACCTGCATCGTAAAATTGCAGGAAAAGAAAGAAAACATGACATTAAATCAATAAGATTTAGACAGTAAATCAATAAGATTTACTTGATGTGACACGAGTGAATCCTTACCAGGAAATCACTATGTTGAAGTACTAAACAGAAGATTGATCGTCCAACTACGGGTGGCATGCAGGGGCCCCGCCTACTCCCACAAGCAGGACAGTCCAAAGGTCGTGACAAATCGTATGGACCGAACATCCATGGGACTGGAAATCCTGGTGGGTGCGATAAACCCTGCAATGCATACAGATATTGGAGTGTAACCATAATTGATAAACCGTCCTCACAAAAAAGATGATCTGGATACTTCAAAATATACAGACTGAATTGAGTGGACAGACATTAACATAGACCGTTCTCAGGACTGACCACACACCAAAAGCGGCAGTACTAATAAACAATACAGGGTTCACAAACACAAATCAAGTACTGAACAATAGTACTTACTACAGACAAGCAAAGTTGCACTAATTAAACTCTGCAGACTATTTCTTGCCACCGACCTACGGGATGAACCCCGCATAACTGACTAGGCCATGGACTTCGTGAGAGATGTCTACATGCACCATCACCATCTCGTCAACCTTGGAGAACCTAACAGAGTGGTCTTTCCACTCATAAACATGATGATGAAGACAGGCCGCATCAGATTTGTTGGGAAGCTTTACAAGAACCACACCCTTCGTAATCGAAGGCACAACCAGGAAATTGTTGTGGTCAAGTACAGCCTCGAGAACACGCCTGACAACAATGCTACAGGAAAACACTAGTTCAGGACACGTGGCGACAAGGACACAGCAGCTGGATAGTTTAGCAGTAGAACTCATCCTCAGGTCTTCCAGTTCACACGGCATGACTTTGAGAACTTCATCTCCACCGCGGACCTGGTTCTAATTCAAACAGAAACCATATTTTATTACTACCTCCGTTCAGAAATATAAGATGATTTTTGATATTATACTCCATATATGACTACATATACGCACAGAAATGAGTGAACAAAGACACTAGAACATGTCTTCAAAGGCATGAGAGCAGAGGGATTACTTGCAATATCCATAACACAAGTTACTGAGGCAAATATACCCTCTTCAAAGGTAGCATTGATGTTCATAAAGTACTCCCTCCGTCCCAAAATTCTTGTCTTAGATTTGTCTAGATACGGATGTATCAAGTCACATTTTAGTATTAGATACATCCCTATCTAGACAAATCTAAGACAAGAATTTGGGATAGAGGGAGTAGTTGAAAGTAATCTATAAGAAATCAGTGTCAACCTCTCGCATGTTTTGGTCAAAAGAGGAATTTAGAACCGTCATTTGGCACACAAAAATCACATGCAAGATCACACAGAAAGTTGTACTACTAGTACTAGTACTGCGTGTTAGATGAAAAAACATGATCAAGATCGAGAAAAAGATCTTCAAGAAGAGATATTACCTGGACTTGCTTAATGAGGGATCCCAGAGAGGGGGGCTTGGACAGGGTGATGGCTTTGAGCTTGTCTACGGTAGTCTCAGCGGGGTTCTTGCGCTTCTTCGTACCATGAGCCTCGATGGTTTTGGCCAGAGCCATAGACATCACTTCGGCCGGTGCTCCAGCGTTCATCAAGAAACTGTCAAATAGAAATAAAAGAAAAGAAACCATAATCACAAACCCAAAGGAAGAAAAGAGAGGGAGTTAAAGGATCAGTCTCGGGGTTGCAAGACCGGGCCTCGGCCAGAATCAACACCATGCGCTCACCTTTCCTTCTTTGGGAGAGAAGAACAATGGCAGAAGCAGGTCAGGGTTTTCTTGAAGAAATGAGGAACACGATGAGGGAGAAGCGAGTTGGGTAGAGAGGAAGCTGAGAGAGAAGAGTGAAATGATGGTTGCTTCGTCCATCCAACTTACTGCTGGAAAGGAGGTGGTTTTGTGATTTGACGGCTCATTGGGCATTACTACGGTGCTTCGATCGGGGTAGTCTATCGTCACTCTACTACAAAGTAATTTAGTGCATGGCTAGTGGAGCCTGATGCTGGCTGTCCCACACGTCGGCGAAAGTGAGTAATTTAGTGCATGGCTGGAGGAGGATCTGCACGGTAGAGCGTGTCGACTGTTTTTCTGAAGAAAAAAATGATTACAGCAAGCGTTTCCACTCTTACGACGGAGGAGTGCGAAACACGGCAGCCACTTGAACATACACAGTGCTCCTACTACTAGGAATGTGCAGTGGTTCATACGTCAGTACGTACTACATAATCTTGTTGCTAGTGTAGTAAGATATGACGACAACAAATGATGTTGTGCGCATGTCAACTATATGAACAGTAATGTAGTAACATAGTACCGCTTTTTCGACTGTCCGGTCGAGAATGAACGGTGAGATCAATGTTAACAGAACTAGGTCTACAGCGCACGGAGAGTACGGTGCTACAGTACTCCATGAAACATGAACCATATGAAGCACGAATAGTGTTAGGCAGGGTGTATGAAGGGTGCATGAGTCCACACTAGTAGGTTAACACAAATACACGAAGAGGAAACAATTATATTGAGATGAGAATGCAACTAAACACACCCACACGCTTTGTGCTACAGTGACTGATCTGCATCATTTGAGTTTGATCCAGCGGTCATGTTGTGCCGAGACATGGACATGCCCATGCAGAGGGCGCCTAAACACCACCGAATTCCCTCTGCTTCTCGAGGCGCACGACGTTGGTGATGCAGGGGGCGAAACGGCTGAAAGGCATTGCAATCTACGGAAGGCGGAGGGAGCCAGCCGAGGAGCGGGGAATCTTTTGGTTTTCACCATGGTAAAACACCAGTCGGCGACTTCTCACATCAGGGAGCTGTGGGTTTTACAGGCGGAGTCATCGTGACTAATTGCTGCCGCGCCTGCTCCCGTCAATCAAAAAATTAAAAATCCTGCCACGCCTGCTCCCGTCAATCAAAAAAGGGATAATTAGGTTTATGCCCCTAGTTGTGTCCCACTCGTCTGTTTTACCCCTAATTCCCAAAAGTCACCGGTTCTGTCCAAATCACTTTGCTCCTCTTATGCTTTTGCCCTTTGACCGTTTGACTGTCAGTTTGAAAACATCATAACTAATTCATACTAAATCAGAAAAATGCAAATAAGATACCAAAATGTTCAGAAAAACATCACCTATATGTCAGTGTCATTTGCATTCATGAAAAAAAGTGTTGGAAAGTGCCCATCCGAGTTTTAGCTCTTATGCTACCACCATGAATAGTAAAATCTAAAAAATTTCAAAAAAATTCAAAAAAAATTTGGTGGCAACGAATGACAAATGTTTTAAGTGCCTGCCAAGTTTCATCAGGGAATAACATTCGTGGGTGCCGCGGCAAAAAAAACAATTAGCACTCCAAAATAGATTATTTTTTTGCCACGACTTCCACGAATGTCGTTCCCTAATGAAACTTGGCAAGCACTTAGAACACTTGTCGTTCTTTGCCACCATATTTGTTTTGAATTTTTTTGAATTTTTTTAGAGTTTACTATTCATGGTGGTATCAAAAGAGCTAAAACTCGGATGTGCACTTTCCAACACTTTTTTGATGAATGCAAATGACACTGACATATAGGTGATGTTTTTCTGAACATTTTGGTATGTTATTTGCATTTTTTTGATTTTGTATGAATTAGTTATGAAGTTTTCAAACTGACGGTCAAACGGTCAAAGGGCAAAAGCATAAGAGGATCAAAGTGACTTGGACAGAACCGGTGACTTTTGGGAATTAGGGGTAAAACAGACGAGTGGGACACAACTAGGGGCATAAATCTAATTATCCCATCAAAAAATTAAAAATCCTATCGCACTCAAACACCAGAGCAACGCCGCGGTGGATATTTAAATTTACCTGCCGGCAAGTAGATAAAAAAGGGGTGAAAAAACAAATGTGGCGGCCGCCTAGCTAATCGGTCGAACTAGCCCAACTAGCTAGCCACCGTGCTTCACTGATGTACAGTACTCAGCGGGAAAGGTGGTCTTTCATGATTTGATGACTCATTACTTGCTTCAGCGAAAATGCGCGGTAGGGCGTCCCACGTCAGGAAGAATATATGCGTGCACCACCCGGGAGGACCCAGAAACCGCGCGGTAGGGTGTGCCATGTCTCGGCACGGAGGAAAAATGTGCGTGTAAAAATTTACTTTATCAGACGTAGTACCTATGGTTCGACCTCGGGACCCAGTCAGTCGGTCAAAAACACCCCACTAGCCACACAGCTTCATCATGCTAACATGGCACGGAGGATAGGTGTGGTTAGCTCTGTCTCGACCAGCCACAACGTCTCTTGTTCTAGGCGATTCTTCTATTTTCCAAGCTTTTTTTAGTTGTAATAACACCACGGCAAGCTAGCGCCGCTCTTCGTGTGTGCCCGTGCAAAGGTTAGACGATGAAGAGAAGAGAGAGATCGCAGACCTAGGACCCACCAGTAAGTGAGTCAACGGTCATGCACGTGTTGATGAGGCACTCCCTCTACTCTACTCAACGTAATACTGTATAAAATCAAGTTATGGGACAAAGCCAACAACCGTTGTTGTTTCAGGCTATCGACTTACGCTTTGTAGTCCAGGTTGCGAGTTCAAATCTCGTCTTTCAGATTTGTTAGTTTTAGGTCCAAATTTGATGAATGACAAGTGGGACCCCCGTGTGTTGTTCCGATATTTCAGTGTAGGATGGTTTTTTTTGAACAAACACTTTGCGCGGTTAGACAAGTAACGGCACGATTTACACGTATTTTGCAAGTTTACGAAAAAAATGACAGTGGCATAGAATATCACATCCACCCCGCAGCTTAGATGCTATGGTGATACGAGTTTTTACACGATTGGAAGTGAGATCCAATGGCTTGGGAGTAGTATTTGTAATTATGCGCAATTTCCTAACTCTCCAAAGGTTTTTTTGCAAATAAAACATTCAGGCCTGGTGCGTGCCGCTGCATCTTGGATCTAACGGCTCCCCGTTGCTCATATTAGGTGCTCCCCGTAGCTTAATTACCCGCTACGGTGATATGAGCATCTAGGTCGTATGATCAGTGATCAGATGGCACATGCGTAGTACTTGTACTTTCTGCGCAATTCCCAAACTCTCTCGGCCGTATATTGCAAAAACATTCAAACCTCCTACTGTGGGCCGTTAGATCTCCGTGAACTCGTATCACCATAGAATCTACGGTGCGGGAGCACCTCATATTCTCCCGTGCGAGAAAACATAAGGTGCTCTCGCAGCTTGGATGCTATGGTGATACGAGCTTCGAGGTCGTTTGATCTGAGATACAATGGCATCTGAGAAGTCTTTGTGCTTGTAAGCAGTGGCCAAACTCTTTGGGGGCTTTTCTGCAAAAAACCATTCGAACTACCGAGGAGGTGTTGGGTCACAAATCCAACGGCTCCGAAGAGCTTGTATCACCAAAGCATCTAAGGTGTGGTAGCACATGATATTCTTACATACAGGAGAATATGATGTCCTCCTTCTTCTTAGATGCTACGGTGATACGAGCTTCGAGGTCCTTGGATATGGGATCCAAGGGCATCTGAGTAGTTTTTGTACAAATTGTGTGCAATTCTCAAACTCATCAAGGTTTCCTGTAAAAATATTAAGACATCATGTGAGCTGCTATATCTCAGATCTACGAGCTCCAAGCAACTCGTATCGGCATATAGCATCTAAGGTATGGGGGCACATGATATTCTCCCGGGGAGGAGGGGTGGGGGTGCACAACCAATCGGTGGTTGGGAGGGTGGGGGCAAATATAATCTAAACAACCCTAAACAGAGCTTCACAATTTTATCTAAGGTCGGGGGGTTGACCCCCGACTATCATAGCTCCGCCTAATTAAACACAACATTTGCATGTACTGTAGGACTAGACTTAATATTCATGTTTCAGTTTTATGTTCGTTTTAAATATTGAATTGAGGACCATGCATGTCTTACATTTTACTCCCTTCGTTCCTAAATATTAGTCTTTTTAGATATTTCAAATGGACTGGCACATACGGATGTATATAGACATATTTTAGAGTGTAGATTCACTCATTTTGATCAGTATGTAGTCGCTTGTTGAAATCTCTAAAAGACTAATATTTAGGAACAGAAGGAGTATTTTTGAATTCGTGTTATATATGCATGGTTTGGAAAAATAGATGCACTATACTTATTGGATTGTTGTTGTGTTCGTGTGTGGGTGTCTCTCCGTGTGTGTGTGTGTGTGTGTGGTCATATGCTTGATACATACAAAGTTTTCTCACCTCCATATTGTTCATCTTTTAAATTTGAATTTGCATTGAAAAACTTACTAGGGATACCATGAAATGTGAAATTCACATTGAGATCACTATATCACAAACTCACTCTAATTCAACAACTCGTCATAAATCAATTACCACGTTGAGATTAGTATTTGCAAGGAAAATACGGGCATTGTAATACACATAGATTCGTTCGGAAATTTAAAAGGTTCCTTTCGTATTCTCGAATAGTAGGACCCAATGGCGTACCAGCCAGACCTTGGCTTGTGTTGATCCTAAAAAAATAAAAAACCGGGCTCGTGTCCTTCTGGTGGCGTGCGTGGTACGCACATTAGGTAACCCCAACCAGTCGAGCCTCCGCGTTTCGAGTCGAAATATCTGGCGGCCAGAATTCCATCCCTTGGAAATTCCCCTCATGTCCCCGGTCCATAATGACTACCGATGAACAATGGAGGGATGCTTTAGTAACTAGACAATGTTACCTACCGTGCCGAGCACGGTTCAATTCCCTCGGTCGCCGCTCGCCAAGGTCACCCGTCAACTGCATTGCCTAGTACTACTACTACTACACCAGGATGAGCACAGAATTGAGCCCGTTTGTTCTTGCCTAGTACTTGAGTTAATATATCAGGCAATGCACTGGTACGGAGGGATTATCCTTTAGCTCTGCATATATAACTTGTATGAAGTCTAACTAAGCAAAATATTTGACCAAATCCTTTCTTAAGAAATACAACAGGACAGATGTATGGCTTGAAAATTTATTGCATGATGCAGGTTATGATATTGTTTTGAATCCTGGATCTTAAATTTCAGAAAATCCAAAACTGACCATAAATTCTTGAAACTGAGCATGGTCACGTGATATGGCACAAATATTACTTCGTAATTTTTTTCTTCATTTGTGACAAGTTGCACAAATGAAGACCCAAGGTATTTTGGAACAAAGACCTGTCACGTTAAGGCGAACGCTTTCTCTATTGAAACCATGGGCGTTTACATGCCGCCATGAGTCCCGCTTCTCATCGGCAGGTGCCGTCCGAGCAAGCGTGTGAGCCGACGGGAGGCGTGCGAGCAGACCACTGCGCCGGCTGACAGGGAGGCATGCGAGCAGACCACTATGCAGGCTCACCGGGAGGCGAGCCCTTTGACCAGGCTCCGCCGCCCACCTTCGTCCCAACTGCTCCCACTTTTAATGTCGCCGGCGCCGCAGTTTAAAATCAACCCCACACTACCCGGTATCGCTACAATCTTCTCTCTTCCTCTTCGATTCCCCTGTCGTCTACCTCCAACCAGCCTGACCTAAACGTACGCCATGCCACATCACGATGGTCTGCCCTTAGTCTTCTAGTTTCCTGAGGAAGACATCCAGCCGGAGCCTCAAGAACATAAGGCACTTTGGGACGAGCTTGAACTGGCCTTGCGGGAAGACGACGCGCCTGTCCCCGCTCCCGTTCCGGCTCCCGTCGCCCCGACTGCGCCAGCGCCCATCCCCATGGCATTGATGGGCTGGGAGCCGCACATTGTCGCCGAGCTTGATGCCACGGGGTTCCACGAGGTCCCCGCCGACTTTCACGCGCCCGTGCACCTGCCAGCGCATGCGCGTGCACTAACGCGCACGCCCGTGCCGGTGCCCGTGCACCTGCCAGCACATGCGCCTGCGCGTGCACTGACATGCGTGCCCATGTCGGTACCCGTGCACATGAATGTCTCTGCCACGCCGTTGACAGCGCCTGTCCCCGCGCGGGTGCCAGTGCCCCCCTCGGCGGCATGGATGGCCGCCGTCGATCGCTTCCTTGCACCAACGCCAGTCGCCTCCTCCCGCCAGTTGACTCGCTCCGAAGTCCAGAACATTTTGGCCTTCCTTGAAGCTAGGCCAACGTCCAGAGTACGCCAACAACGGCGCAAGGCGCCGCCGTCGTCGTCGGTCAGTGGCCCGACGACACACAGAGCACGGCACAGGAGTCGCTTCCCACCGCACAACGCCCCCGCCGTCGCCGCGTAATCTAAATTTGCCATGAAAAATGTTCGGATTGCCATGCTTAAAATCCAAACGTTTATCATTTCCGTTTATTTTAGATCGATCGTCGTATAATTTAAAGTCAGAGTCAGACTGAACAAAATCTATGGTTTGATCGATTGAATGTTCTGCTAGAGCCATATCAAATTAAATATAAAACGTCATCAAGCCACATGTATTCCTTGTCATCCAACGACCTAGACTGCTTCAATGTCGAGCGCTCAACACGTTTAGCGTGCAGTTAATTTCATGCCAAAAAATAATATCCTACTTAATATTTGCATGCACTTAATATACTTCCAAATTAACGTGCATTGCACATACACACTGACTAGTGCTGCTAGCACGTGAAACTGGTGCCGTAACTTGTGAACACGTCCAGATATGGTCAACGACAACATTGCCCGCGAGTTCTTCGTGTTTGCCCGTGCGTCTAAACGCAGAAGGGGGGAGAGAGAGCACACATGGAACCCACCAGTAAGTGAAGGCGAATAGTACTAAAAATAAGATTACATGTTATCCATTAAATAGGCTGTGGTAATATAAAAACATTATGTGAACAAAGGGAGGTAAACCAAACATTGTTGTTCTACGTGTGTTGACTATTGATGTGCGGCTTGAAGGCCCTGGTCGCATGTTCGATCCTCGTCCTTTATTTCTTAATTTGTATATGGGTCCAAATTTGTTTCATGACATGTGGGCCCCATGGTGTGTAGTTTGTAGCACTTTAATTTGTGGGTCGAAATTTGTTCCATTCCAAGTGGACTATCGGTGTGTAGTTTTGTAGCTTGTTTATAATAATTAAAGAGAACAACAAAGATTTTTGCAATAATACCATGGTGCGATGTTGAAGGCGAGAAAGGACGTGCGAGAGAGTGATGACCGAGCCAGGGGGAATCAACTAGGGGAGTTGCGGGGGTTGCAACTGTGTTTGGAGTAGTTGTGGGCCGAATGCTACAAAAATATAATCTAAACCGACCAGAATAAATGCCTACACAAATTAATCCAAGGTTGGAGTGCCCCTCGCAATGTAAATAGCTCCGGCTTTGCGAGGGATGGAGAGGTAGCTTCAATGTGTGGAAGATACGGCGTGAGAAAGCGAGGTCAATCGAGAGACATATAGATAGAGAGACAAAGTGAGTGTGGTCCGACATTCATTGAACAGATATATATGCTCTAGAGAGATATTGTCCGATTGAGCTTTTGGCATGGGTGAGGGCTGTAAGATAGAGCTTGAGAGATGATCCAGTCACAGTCGTGTAGATATATTTTGTGCGTGGGAGGAAGCAAGGTCAATCGATCACATAGGGTCGTCATGCGATCGAAAGAGTGAGACAGGTTGGAGAGAGTGACCTAGATAGACAATGTGCGTGAGAGAGTATACAATGTGAATAAGTCAAATTGGGCTCAAACATGGTGATATATCGTTTTTGTCCGAGAAAGAGCAAGGTCAATCAAGACATACAAAGAGAGAGAGAGAGAGAGAGAGAGAGAGGGGGAGAGAGAGAGCGCGAGCGTGGCCCGCCATGAGGTCGAAAGACTGGGGGCGGCTTCGATGGACTGACCTAGATAGAGAATCTACGTGAGAGAGTATAGAGTGTGTCGATCGAGGCCCGAACAGGGAGATATATCATTTGTGTGTGAAAGAAAACGAGGTTAAAGGAGACTCAGATAAAGAGAGCGAGATTGAGCGAGTGTGGCCCGCCATGCGGAAGAAAGACTGAGACAGTCTTAAGGGAGTGACCTAGATAGACAACGTGTGTGCGTGTGCACGAGAGGATGGGGGGCTAGATAGGCAATGCATGTATTTAGCGCGAGAGGGTGAGAGGGAGAGGGAGAGAGAGAGAGAGAGAGAGCTCGGCAAGGTGTGCAATGGCGGGTGTGTGAGGTAAATACATTTCGTAACAGAGTGGGAAAAGGGGTTTGTGTAGTTGAGAGTGTTAGAGATCGAAACATGGAGAGAAAGAATGGATGTGTGTTGGAAACCGATAGCTTCCTAAGGTGGTTAGGAGAGGAAGATTAACCGATATAGGAAGTATGTAGCGTGTGTGCGGGGGGGCTAAAAACAACATTTGAATGTAGTTAGTACGAGACTTAATATCGATGTTTCAATTCGGTGTACATTGTAAGATTTGAATTGAGGACCATGCATATTGGTAATTATTTCGAATTCGTGCCATACTAGGTTTCGAAAAGTTGACATTGACTCGATTTGTTGTGCTATTTTGTAGGTCATATGTTTGAATCCATCCAAAAGTTTTCTCACTACCATGGTGTTCATCATATACATATGAATTTGTATTAAAAAAAGTAGCGTGGATACAGTGAAATGTGAAATCCACGTTAGAATTGGACATTGCTATGTGACACACACTCTAATTCAAATAACTAATTATGTGACACACACTCTAATCCACGTTAGCGTGGATACCGTTTCGATTTTTTTTCAAATAACTCCTTATTAATTAATTTATAGTATCTTGTTTCGAATGACTAATTATTGCAAGGAAAACACGGGCATGGTAATACATACAGATTCGTTTGCATTCTCAAATGTAGGCGCACCAGGCAGACCAGGGTCGTGTCGTGGTGGTCGCATGTGTCGGACGGACGCTTAGCACCCAGCCACCCACCCCCTCCCTCCCTCCCCCTCCCCCCCCCCAAAAAGGATGACGACAAAATAAGTTCGCGCTTCCACATTTCGGATTGAAATATCTAGCGGCCCCAATTCTAGCCCTGCAAAATCTCCCTTCTCCACCGTCCCCTTCCGCGCCCAGATTGCTCAAATCCCTAATTCGTCGCCAACCCAAGCAAAGTTTGAATCGCCCCTCATCTCGTCTCTTTCCCCACCTTTGTGCCGGACGACGACGACGAAGACGACGGTCGCGCCTCACCACCGCACCGGAGCTACCTCATCTACGCCCTCGTCCACCGCACTGGGTGGTCCACCGACAATGTCGGATGCCGCAACCGACGTGCCTCACAGACACCGACTTCCACCACATCAGGTGCGCTTCACCGACGCCGTCTCCCAGCTCGCCGGGGCTACTTCACCGAGCACATCGTCACGCCTCCGCCCCCTGAGGCCGCTGGGGCTTCACCAACGGTCTCATCCACCGCATCGTAGCGCTCCGCTGCCACTCAAGATATGCATCCGTGCGCGGCCAGCCAACGCCAGCGCATCACCCTCAACGGCTCTGAAGTGACCCGCACTCTAGCTAGGCGAGCATGCCCAAACGCCGGCCCGAACTAGGTATCCACACATCACTCCCTTGTGCACTGTTCCGACGATGTTTGGATATCCTTTCACTGCTCTCTTAGCTTATACGCCTATCCAACTCTGACTTTAACTCTTATTTCTTCTGGAGATATCATCTAAACAAGCAAATCCATTTTTTAGCGAACCATGACGGTGCTACGGGATCTGGTACACATCCTGCACACCCATATAACCTTGTAAGTATCTGTCCTCCGGTACAACAGCAAGGTCGATTCCTCTTATTTGATCAACCATTCGCCGTGTCAAAAATGCAGAGGGGGATGCAAGGAGCACAAGGCCTGCACATCCAAGCAAGTGGTAACATGGACTTGTACATGGAACATCCCAAGCGCAAGCAGAGCTGTAGTGAGCCTGTACAACGAGCTAGCGTAAGTCCCTGCATTTCATTTAATTTGTACTGGCATTCGTGTATGATTTGTGTGCAGTGGCGGATCCACGAATTCAAGTTACCAGGGGCGAACATTTAACTTAAAAAAATACGAAGGCACTTGCACTCCGGAAATCAACATAACTTGAGAAATGTGAAGCTACATGCACTTTGAAAACCAGCTAATGATCCAAAGTAGTTCAGATTATAAACACCAAATTATGCAAGCACCAAAAAACACAAAATGCAACATGGTGTACAAGGACTACAAACATGGTCTGTACCTGCTTGAATTATTCGTTCTCTGGCTGAAAATATCAAAGTGTAATTGCACCTATAACCAGTGCGCAAACTGCATATCAATATATTTATCCTGCACAAGTATGCCAATAGTTTCAAACAACAGATTAGAAAAGTATTTATGATACGTTGTCATGATACGGGGACTTCCTGGTAGATGGCCTCGACATTTCCTCAAGCCATGAAAATGCACTATAATTTGCTTGTCATCAATGCCTGCAAATCTCTATGTCTCTCTCAACATAGCAGATCATCATTAGACACTAAATCCTTCCATGGGAGCTTGCAAAATGCTTGCATTATATGCCTCATTAGACACTATATGTTCATCACCAGGAGCATGTAAAATTTTTGCATCAAATCCTTCATTAGTAGTCTATTCATTAGACACTTCAGGCTCAAGAACAACATGAGCTTGGATGTTTGCACCGGAAACTTGATTAGATACATCAGATTCAGTCAGTTCAGTATTGATTGGGGGAGTTACAAAATAAGTAGAAACTGGTTTCATTTCTCATAGATTCCCTACATACAAGCAGTTTTACAACACCGTCAAGTTTAACTATTGGCCAGCAATTGAAGAGTTGAATTAGATATAATCAGGGATGTGATGTACCTGCTTGTTGTGCATGCTACTCTTGCAAGCTACAACTGTCCGTTTGTGCAAGCTCGATGCCATGCCCGTGCTGCCGCCGCTGCCTCCCACGCAGGCTACACCCAGGGTTAGATCTTCATCTTCTTGTCCTTCCGTTCGCTTGAAGCCCGGCGACCGCCCTCCAACGAGGGCGCGAGGAAGTGCTGTGTCGGTCTCTCCAGCAGTGGCTAGGTTAGGAGTGAACCAGACTGGAGGCTGGAGCAGATGAATTGGGATTTTTCCTGCTATCGATCGATATGGGAGGCGCTCGTTTGGGCCACGAGCCTGCTATAGGGCCTGCCTTGCACTTATGTTATTGGCCTATCCAAATTGAAACATTTTTCTTCATTTTTTACATTGCCTGCTCGTGCATTGGGACGAACAAAACAAGCCTGGGCCAACCTGGACGACTCAAACTAGGTGCACACTTTCGAGCCACCCGAGGCGGCCGCCCATACCAGCCCCTATGGTGGCGTCGCCCCTTTTGCGTGTATGATTGGGGTAGTGAAAAATATTCCAGTGGCGCTTTTGATTTACCCATAGAATGGTTGAATTGCTTGTTTCTATGAACTGAGTTCGCCAATAATGTGAAGGATGCCAGTCTTTTCATCCTATTCTAGATTGCTTAGATCTCGATATGCCAAAAGTAATCGCATAAAATATACAGTAAAAGCCAGTGTGATGTGTGTGCCTACAACTAGTCTAACTACACGTCCTCATATAACATATCAAGGACACACCATCTTACCAGATTAACCATTCGACTTACCAATGCAGTGTGGGAAGAAAGAAGTATTGGGACTGCGTATCCAAGCAATTGATGCCATGGACTCCTTCGTACAACCTTGTAAGTGAAAAAGAAGTTGCAGTGTGCATGTACAAAGAACTAGCATAAGTTCAGTTACCTGCTTCTCGGAATTTTAGTTAGCCACTTATTGCAAAATTGTTCAATTACATTGCTTGGGTTAATTTAGTTTGCTACTGATTTACATAATGCCACAGCCTGTTAATCCTATTATAGACTGCGCCTATCTATGTGTTTGATACTTACTATTAAGAATTACCTGTTTGCCTGGACTTAAATAGCTAATTGTTTGTTTAACTGCTTTGCTGCTGCAACAACGGGTTACAATGATGTTAATAACTACTTTTCAGCATCGAATTGAAACTCTTTAATTCCTTGTTTGTTTAACTGGTTTGCTGTTATAACTCCCAGTTGAGATGTTTTGCTAACTTCAACTTTTCTGAATCCAATCGGAAGTTTAATGGCAAAACCGGTTAGCCCAAGATCAAAGAGCGAGATCCCCATGGACGTTGTATCATCCAACAGCAGTGGCACCAGCCCAATCGTGCATTATGAATTGCCAACTGCTGATGCTCTAGAGGCTAAACTAGTGGTAGAAAGAGATTCTGCTTCTGCACTTAGATATGAAGTTGACATGTTGAGGAAGCAAATAGCACAATCACTAGTAGTACTCAAGACAACCATTAAATATTTGGTTGATTTCAAAACGAAGCAAGCTAAGACTGACCACATTGTTAAGGTCCTGAAGGAAAAAAGGAAATTAAATTCCCACTTGGTAACTCATAGGTGAAATGTTCTTTCCATCGTTGAATAACCTTTGTGTTGTTTGTTCATGTAATCAATCAAACCATTTGTTTTAGAGATCATGTAATAATTGTTTTTAGTTTTTTTGTTTGTAATTTTATTTGAGCACAAGTCTGTATTAATTGATAAGACTCGGAAAATTTCATTTTGATTGCTATGCCAGACCTACAAATATGCCAATCGGGCTGAATGTGCATTCAGCAATAATAGTAGTATAGATGGACCATAAGTGGCACGCATCAGAAAGGGCCAAGATGCTGTAGTAGCTTGGCTAAAAAAAGGATGCTGTTGTAGCAAAAAAAAGTACAGCGGACTGGCTTATGTATGTTAGTTGATATTATTGATCCATATACTCTATAAGTGTTTATATGTTTGTTAGTTATGTACATTCTTGGTTGATTGACTTGGTATTTGAATCTTCATACATCGCTTGTGTACATATCTAAATGGGAGTACACATTATGCTGCATGTGACATTTGAGTTGGACATGAAGTGTTCCAAATATTCGAATTCACCTTAAACTAGATTCTAGCTTCTGAATTTGAGTATCGGCATTTGTAAACCATATTCATATATGATAGTGGAATACATCTTTGTCGTCCTTTTGAAGATATATAAAAACACATAGAATGATTTATAAAGATTCGTATAGGAATACAAAATGGATTCGAATTTAGTTGCCAGGGTAAACGTGGATGCTTATTGTCCCAAAATTCGAAAGAAGCGGCAAAATGTCCAATCCCACGTCGGCTGCCCGAAGCCAAGTGTTTGGGAGATGGAAATTACTGTCTACCTATTACACGGACAATCCATCGGCCCGATTTCCACTGCTCTAAATAGGGGTAGGATAGTAACTTCAATTAGACGTGACACGACCGCCTCTAAGCCCATTCCGACACGGTGGGCGCCAAACATGGGCGGCAAAACACATTTGATTCAAGCTCATCCGAAAGACCTATGTTTCTCCCTCCATTTCCCCATTCATACACGGTGGGCAGCAAAACAAACTCGACTCGGCCGAAATCGATGTAGGCAAATATTTTCAATAGGGGCAGGTTTGTAACTTCACTCAGACGTGACACAACCGCCCTCCTTGTCAGCCCTGTTCATACACCGTGGGCGCCAACCACCCTCTCCTCGCCTGAAATCGCTCTGGGCAAATATTGGCGAGATGCGAGATTACCGTCGTATCCCCAACCGACGAGACGTCCAAATTTTAAACGGGGGCTAAGTTCATAACTTTCCCATATTTCAGACAGGTGCGTCCCAAAAACATGGTTCCCCGTACCTCTCCCTCCATTTTCCCATTCATACACCGTTCGCGCTAGAACACCATCCCCACACCAGCCTCCGTCCGCCACCACATCCATCGCCGCCGTCCTCCACCCCATCCATCGCCGCCGTCCTGCACCACATCCATCGCCACCGTCCTCCACCATGCCGGAGCGCCTACCAAGACCGCGTCGTCCACTACTAGAGATGGACGTTTCTCATCCACGGCGACGGACCAAGAGCCTTGCATCACGTCCTATCGCTTCATTGGCGTCGTCGTCCTCTTTGCCGGGGCCGCTCACACGACCTTCTCTTCCACCGCAACGGGACTTATCCCCCGATGCACCCGGCTACCATCGCAGATCTGCTTCAACGCCACCGACAGCCATCGCACCCCCAATGCCTACACGGCGCCGCAAGAGAGGTGGTACTTCATATCTCCTCAACTTTTTTATCTCAACCAGAAAATAGATCTTAACTTGGTTACTCTACTTTCTTTTCAGCTCTTAGAATTTAGTTCTTAGTTCGAAGCAAACAATGGCTGCTAAATATCATTTCTCCGGTTTCCCTCTTTTATGATCACTATACGATCAGAATACGTGCTTCGTGTCATAATAGCACTGCTCCACCCATCAAGCTAAACAAGCTTAGTTGTTCAAATACGAATCTGATATTATTAACATAGAGTCGTTTAATTGGTCAGCTAAATGTTCCTAAATTAGTTTCCAAAAATGCATGTTCGCCGCTCGGGTGTGTATCTCTACAGGGTGCCCACGGTGGGCCGGCCCACCCAGGGATTTTGGGTCGTCCCAGGCTCCGATTCCCCTCTGTTCTGATGCGCGCTTCCGATCTCTACTCGCCCCCAGCTGCCTGCCTCGTCGGCGACTTGCCGTCCCCGGACGGCATGACTCTAAGAGGAGACGCCGGACTAACAGGAGGTCAGGAGTCGCTCGCCCAACAGCGTCACCGCTGACCGGGCGCGCCGACGTGCCTACCTTCCCAGTCCGTTCAGGGCTCAGGCATGCAGCACCCACTAAGCCAACCCGATTTATCCTGAGATACGTCCTCAACACTCAGCAGCCACTCCTCATCACCCATTTTCTAATTGACTCATTACTCATTAGGCAGGACTGTCATTAGGGTTTGTTGTTTGCTCAGTTCTACCTACACTTAATGGTTCAGATGTATTTCAGTAATCTTTAGTACCTGTAAAGTTCACAGGGTTTTCAAAATTCCGGCCCTAGGAACAGACACTAGTCATTTTGGATTGTTGGTCGTAGTGACATTGACCCAGATTACTACTGCAAGCCAGGTTTGTTGACAATTTTACTTGTCTTTCTTACTCATTCGATATAATATCCAATTATTCACGTCGATTAGTTGCAAACAATAAGTGCTAGACAAACTTCTTGATTCAGATTTTGGATGGTCTCTTACTGCAGTTACAATTCTGCATACTTGTCCTAGTAAGCTCACAAGTAAATGATTGATTCACTACATCTATGCTTACCTTGTCATATTTGTTGTCAATATTCTTTTAGGGTGGACCACCTGTTTCTAAATACTGCAACTATAGACATGAGTGAATAGTATTTCTCTATGTGATCTCTTCCATCATGTGTGGGCAACGAAGACTGCATTGTATAGAAAGAAAGTGTCATTTCCAGCTTTTACATAGGCTTCGATCTTTTACATGGAATACAATCTGCCTACTTGCTTTGTGTCCCACTACCAACACTCCACCCTTGAAGCTAAACATTATGTCACTCATAATTCCTTAGTTTATTTGTTCAAATATGAATTTCATATGATTCTAATGTTCGTACTTTAGTTTTGAAATGTGTGTCTGCCTGTTATAGAGACATAAGGGGTTTGTATTTCTGTGTGTGGTCTGGTCAGCACGGTTGGGGTGAACTTTGCATATGCAGGGGTTTATAGGGAGACACTCTTCTAGTTGAATCCGCAATGCATTCCATAGATAATCTGACTACTTTTTATGTTTTCATGAATCTCAGATTCTGAACAGCATCATAATGATTATGAGCTTGCGCGCATGAAAAGAATAAAGCAGAACAATGCCATGGTTGTCAAACTTGGCATTAAGGGACTGAAATCAAGTCTGGATGCAATGTGATGCAAACACTCTCCACCTACAGATTCGTGCTCAGAATATGATCCTAACAGTGATTCTGAGCTAGAGGGATACCTGAGTCAATGTAGCTCCCTAGTGTAGGAGTCAAAGGAGGATGCCCTATCTTATTCACCCATCAAGGTGCTTGCTCTAACTTTCCAAGGTTATATTGGTCGCACATATCTTGCAACTGATGCTTTGCTTGCTTCTACTTTGTTGAACTGCCATTAGCTTAGTTTACACATCGTGTATGTGAATACGCCCTGCCTATCCATTTTCAGTACATATTCCGTCTGTCATCATACCATATTTACCATTCAAATGATGTTCTTGTGTATCAGACGTTCAAAAGGAAGAGGGCGATTGCTGATCGTGGAGGAGCCCAAGCAAAGTATTTGGAAAAGGTTGTGGCACCTGATAAATCAAATAGCCCATTAGGTGTAGTTGCAATATCACCTGACCCACAAAACACCCCAACTCTAGTAGACTCTAGCCCTACTACACTGGTCATTTCTGATGCCCCAACTCAGCAGACCCCAACTGCAGCAAACATTATGATTATGCCAGTTGACACAGCACCAGCTCTATGACGCAAAACCCCCATTCCAGCAAAGAGTACACCAAATCCAGTTGCCAAATCCCTTTTCGAACCAGAGAGAGCCCCAATTGCAGCAAATAGGACCCTTGTTCCATTTCTTCCCAGTTTAGAAGACAAAGCTTATATTGTTGTGTTACTATCGTCCCAGCTTAGAATAAATGGATCTTCAAGAAGAAGACGGACGCTGATAGTAGTGTTACTATCTATAAAGCTCAAATTGTCGAAAAACACTTTTCGACAAGTTCAAGGTGTTGACTACGATGAGATTTTCTCACTCGTATCAATGCTTAAAGTCTGTCCGAATCATGTTAGCAATTGCCACATTTTATGAAATTTGACAAATGGATATCAAAACTGCATTCCTTAATGGATTTATTAAAGAAGATTTGTATATGATACAACCAGAAGGTTTTGTCAATCCTAAAGGTGCTAACAAAATGTGCAAGCTCCAGCGATCCATCTATGGACTAGTGCAAGCATCTTGGAGTTGCAATATACGCTTTCATAAGTTGATCAAAGCATATAGTTTTATACAGACTTGCGGTGAAGCCTATATTTACAAGAAAGTGAGTGGGAGCACTACAGCCTTTCTGATAAGTATATGTGAATGACATATTGTTGATCGGAAATGATGTAGAATTTTTTTGGAAAGCATAAAGGAGTGTTTTAAAAGAGTTTTTCAAAGAAAGACCTCGGTGAGATGCTTACATATTGGGCATCAAGATTTATAGAGATATATCAAGACGCTTGATAAGATTTTTCAATGAGTACATACCTTGACAAGATTTTTGAAGTAGTTCAAAATGGAACAGTCAAAGAAGAAGTTCTTGCCTGTATTGCAAGGTGTAAAGTTGAGTAAGACTCAAAACACGACCGCATCATAAAATAGAAAGAGAATGAAAGTCATTCCCTATGCCTCAGCCATAGGTTCTATAAAGTATGCTATGCTATGTACCAAACCTTTTGTGTACCATGCCATGAGTTTGGCAAGGGGGTACGATATTGATCCAGGAGTGGATCACTTGACAATGGTCAAAATTATCCTTAGAAGACTAAGGAGATATTTCTCGGTTATGTAGGTGATAAAGAGTTCGTCGTAAAGAGTTACGCCGATGCAAGCTTTTACACCGTATCCGGATGACTCTGAGTCTCAATCTGGATACATATTGAAAGTGGGAGCAATTAGCTAGAGTAGCTCCATGCAGAGCGTTGTAGACATAGAAAATTTGCAAAATACATACGGCTCTGAATGTGACAGACCCATTGACTAAGCTTCTCTCACAAGCAAAACATGATCACACATTAGTACTCTTTGGGTGTTAATCACATAGCGATGTGAACTAGATTGTTGACTCTGGTAAAACCCTTTGGGTATTAGTCACATGGCGATGTGAACTAATCACATGGTGATGTGAACTATTGGTGTTAAATCACATGGCAATGTGAACTAGTTTATTGACTCTACTGCAAGTGGGAGACTGAAGGAAATATGCCCTAGAGGCAATAATAAAGCTGTTATTTATATTTCCTTATATCATGATAAATGTTTATTATTCATGCTGGAATTGTATTAACCGGAAAATTAGTACATGTGTGAATACATAGACAAAACAGAGTGTCCCTAGTATGCCTCTACTTGACTAGCTTGTTTGTCAAAGATGGTTATGTTTCCTGACCATAGACATGTGTTGTCATTTGATGAACGGGATCACATCATTAGAGAATGATGTGATGGACAAGACCCATTCGTTAGCTTAGCACTATGATCGTTTAGTTTATTGCTATTGCTTTCTTCATGACTTATACATGTTCCTATGACTATGAGATTATGCAACTCCCAAATATCGGAGGAACACTTAGTGTGCAATCAAATGTCACAACGTTACTGGGTGATTATAAAGATTCTCTACAGGTGTCTCCGATGGTGTTTGTTGAGTTGGCATAGATCGAGATTAGGATTTGTCACTCCGATTGTTGGAGAGGTATCTCTAGGCCATCTCGGTAATGCACATCACTATAAGCCTTGCAAGCAATGGGACTAATGAGTTAGTTGCGGGATGATGCATTATGGAACGAGTAAAGAGATTTTCCAGTAACAAGATTGAACTAGGTATGGTGATACCGGCGATCGAATCTCGGGCAAGTAACATACCGATGACAAAGGGAACAACGTATGTTGTTATGCGGTTTGACCAATAAAGATCTTCGTAGAATATGTAGGAGCCAATATGAGCATCCAGGTTCTGCTATTGGTTATTGACCGAAGATGTGTCTCGGTCATGTCTACATAGTTCTTGAACCCGTAGGGTCCGCACGCTTAACGTTCGATGATGATTTGTATTATGAGTTATGTGATTTGATGTACCGAAGGTTGTTCGGAGTCCCGGATGAGATCACGGGCATGACGAGGAGTCTCGAAATGGTCAAGACATAAAGATTGATATATTGGACCATGTTATTCGGACACCGGAAGTGTTCCGGATAGTTTCGGGTAAAAC
This sequence comes from Triticum aestivum, assembly GCF_018294505.1. Lineage (NCBI taxonomy): Eukaryota > Viridiplantae > Streptophyta > Magnoliopsida > Poales > Poaceae > Triticum > Triticum aestivum. The sequence continues at coordinate 267,595,369 of NC_057811.1, forward strand.
CGGAGTCCGGAGGGGTTACTGGAAACCCCGGGGGAAATAATGGGCCACCATGGGCCTTAGTGGAGAGAGAGGAGGGGAGCCAGGGCAGGCCGCGCCCCCCTCTTGCAGTCCGAATTGGACAAGGGAAGGGGGGAGGCGCCCCCCCCCCTTTCCTTCTCCCTCTCTCCCTCTCCTTCCTTCCCCCTCTCTCCCTCTTGGTGGAATCCTACTAGGACTTGGAGTCCTAGGAGGACTCCCCTCCTTGGGTGCGCCCCCTAGGGCCGGTCGGCCTCCTCCTCCCCTCCTTTATATACGGGGGAGGGGGCACCCCATAGACACACAAGTTAATCTTTTAGCCGTGTGTGGTGCCCCCCTCCACAGTTTCACACCTCGGTCATATCGTCGTAGTGCTTAGGCGAAGCCCTGCGCCGGTAACTTCATTCTCACCGTCACCATGCCGTCGTGCTGACGGAACTCTCCCTCAACCTCAGCTAGATCAAGAGTTCGAGGGACGTCACTTTGCTGAACGTGTGCAGATCGCGGAGGTGCCGTGCGTTCGGTACATGATCGGTTAGATCACGAAGACATTCGACTACATCAACCACGTTACTAAACGCTTCCGCTTTCGGTCTACGAGGGTACGTGGACACACTCTCCCCGCTCGTTTCTATGCTTCTCCTAGATAGATCTTGCGTGATCGTAGGCAAATTTTTTGAAATACTACGTTCCCCAACACATGGCTTACGCTCATGTATTGCGTGAAAGTTGAAAAAGTTTGAGAACATCAAAAGTATGAAACAATTGCCTGGCTTGTCATCCGGCTTGTGCATGATTTGAATATTTTGTGTGATGAAGATGGAGCATAGCCACTATACGATTTTGTAGGGATAAGCTTTCTTTGCCCATGTTATTTTGAGAACACATAATTGCCTTGTTAGTATGCTTGAAGTATTATTGTTTTTATGTCAATATTAAACTTTTGTTTTTAATCTTTCGGATCTGAACATTCATGCCACACTAAATAGATTACATGGATAAATATGTTAGGTAGCATTCCACATCAAAAAAATTGTTTTTATAATTTACCTACTCGAGGACGAGCAGGAATTATGCTTGGGGATGCTTGATACGTCTCCAACGTATCTATAATTTTTTATTGTTCATGCTATTATATTATTGTTTTATATGCATTAATATGCTATTTTATATTATTTTTGGGACTAACCTATTAACCTAGAGCCCAGTGCCAGTTCCTGTTTTTCCCCGTTTTTTGAGTTTCGCAGAAAAGGAATACCAAACGGAGTCCAAACAGAATAAAACCTTCGCAATGATTTTTCTAGGACCAGAAGATAACCAGGAGACTTGGAGATGAAGTTAGAAGAGCCAGGAGGCGGCCACAAGGACGGAGGGCACGGCCAGGGGGTGGGCCCCTCGTGCACTCCCTGGCCTAATTTCTACGCCTATATATTCCCATATATCCCCAAACCAATAGAGAAGTCCACGAAAACACTTTTCCACCGCCACAACCTTCTGTACCCATGAGATCCCATCTAGGGACCTTTTCCGGCACCCTGTCGGAGGGGGATTCGATCACGGAGGGCTTCTACATCAACTCTATTGCCCTTCCGATGAAGCGTGACTAGTTTACCATAGACCTACGGGTCCATAGCTAGTAGCTAGATGGCTTCTTCTCTCTCTTTGATTCTCAATACCATGTTCTCCTCGATGTTCTTGGAGATCTATTCGATGTAACACTTTTTTGCGATGTGTTTGCCGAGATCCGATGAATTGTGGATTTATGATCAGCTTATCTATGAATATTATTTCAATCTTCTCTGAATTCTTTTATGTATGATTTGATATCTTTGTAATTCTCTTCGAACTATCAGTTTGGTTTGGCCAACTAGATTGGTTTTTCTTGCAATGGGAGAAGTGCTTAGCTTTGGGTTCAATCTTGCGGTGTCCTTTCCTAGTGACAGTAGGGGCAACAAGATATGTATTGTATTGTTTGCCATCGAGGATAAAAAGATGGGGTTTTCATCATATTGCTTGAGTTAATTCCTCTACATCATGTCATCTTACTTAATGTGTTACTCTGTTCTTCGTGAACTTAATACTCTAGATGCAGGCAGGAGTCGGTCGATGCGTGGAGTAATAGTAGTAGATGCAGAATCGTTTAGATCTACTTGACACGGACGTGATGCCTATATTCATGATCATTGCCTTAGATATCGTCATAACTTTGCACTTTTCTATCAATTGCTTGGCAGTAATTTGTTAACCCACCGTAATATTTTCTATCTTGAGAGAAGCCTCTAGTGAAACCTATGGCCCCCAGGTCTATTTTCCATCATATAAATTTCCGATCTACTATTTTGCAATCTTTTACTTTCCAATCTATAAACCAAAAATACCAATAATATTTACTTTATCGTTTATCTATCTCTATCAGATCTCACTTTTGCGAGTGACTGTGAAGGGATTGACAACCCCTTTATCGCGTTGCGTGCAAGTTGTTTGATTGTTTGTGCAGGTATTAGGTGATTTGTGTGTTGTCTCCTACTGGATTGATACCTTGGATCTCAAACTGAGGGAAATAGTTATCTCTACTTTGCTACATCACCCTTTCCTCTTCAAGGGAAAAACCAACACAAGCTCAAGAAGTAGAAACTTACGACAAGGCCTAAGAATGCCAGGCCGTGCCCCATTATTATCTCATGGGTACCCTCCAGGTCAACCTGACTACACATCTCTCGCGGGTACCCCTCGGGGCCGACCTGACTTCAACATGGTTCTGGGGTAAAGTCAAAGTAACAGTGTGTTAGTAACACCAAAGGGGGAATCCGAGGAATCACCCTCGATGGATTCCACTTGATATAACTGTCAAGGCGACCTTGGAGGAATCACCCTCGAAAGATCCTGAGGTGTTGCACAACAGAGTCGTCATAGGGAGTGGTAAAGAAGGAATCACCTTTCATAATCCACGACCGATTAGCTACACTACAGAGATCTCATCAAAAGTGCTATGCAAGGTATTACCCTCGGCACTCAATAGTAGCTCTGCAGAGTCGTACAACTAAGGGGGTGTGAGGTGCTGTGTCGGGCTCTAGACGTCGATCACGTTGATCGAATCATTGATGATAAAGAGGGGGCAACAGGGACAAGGTGAGGGGTCACTGGTGGATCACTAACCAACCTGTACTAACCATACACTGGTATGCATCGGTCCTATACAAACGGTTTTTAACCCCTTTCCGCGATGACATTTGGTACCGTCGCCTAGTGAGTGTGGGCGATAGGGGGGTCCTTCCCACACGACCTAGAAACCATCGGGGATAGGGACCCTACAGTACTCCTACTCATTTTTGCTCGCATTGCCATCACAGTCGGTATTCTGTGGTGCTACGTTTACGATGCGCGGCCCATCACAAACGGTTCACTATTATAGAACGTGTATGATGCGCGACCCATCACAAACGGCTCACTATTAAGAAGATTAGCTAATCGTCATACGAGTGTCGGACAGGATTACGAAATGTCGGACTGTCGTAACATCGTCGTACGCGACAACTATTGTACACGCCATTCCGTGGTGCAACGTTTATGATGCATACTTCATCAGAAACAGTTCATGGTTGTGAATCGTGTACGATAAGGCAACTAACACAAACGTTTAGTTTGCCCGCACCGTTTGTGATATTTTCTGACATCGCGCACGCTTTGCAAACGGCAACTGTGTGCATGCTTGCACACGTTTCCTCTCTGTGAACCGTCTTGGATTATGGTCTATATCGCAAATGTTTGTGTTTCACCAACCATGTGTGCTGTAACAACCTGGAGAGCGTAATTTCACCCTAATTTAATTGCTGCTATTTCAAATTGTAATGGATTTGAATTTGAATGTATGCTACAGCTTTATTCATATCCATCAGGTTCAAACAATCAATGCATTATTCGATTCATAGGACATATGTTCAAGAATTACATAAGAACCAAATAAAGAATGATGAACCACAGTTGTATACTTGTACTATTAAAGACGGTAAAGAAAGAGGCAAAATATATTCTGGTTGCTGAACAAGGTGAAGCGGAATGCCCATATTGTGCCCTCCTCCATGCAGAAGACACGCACGACTCTAGTCCAACCCCTTGTGATGGCCGACCGCCCATCCTTCACGGTCTTCATGAAAACATCTAGATAATCATCGTGTTCTGGTAGAAATACTTTAACCTTTGCATGCCCACCAATCATGTAGTTTGAGAGGTAATCTTGAGTAAACTGCTTTGGCAACCACTTCAAAGGAAAAAGATTCAGACATTGTCATCTAACACAACTCATTATGGGCAGTAAAAAGAAGGCTGCAGAGTTCTTACTTACCATCCTGCAGTTCGCTGTTGTCTTGGATAAAGTGTAAACAAATAGTTTAATTGCCATCTTTGGACCCATTTTACTAACAATCTTTATCAGCCTCCTCACTTGATGCTGGTTCATTGATATCTCATTGCCCCATACGCAGAAAGGGTCGAAGCGCGGATCTTGTAACAGCCTGGTTTTTGGCCCTTTTCTTTTTCTTTTTGATTTATTGGTTTTTGCTCTGTTTTTCTTTTTGGAGTGGTTATGTGGCCTTGCCACCTGGGACATCAGCCTCATTCCCCCTCCCAAGTGGCTCATCATTCTCAAAACCTTGCCAAGATCATGTCACTTCACTCCTTGACCAAACCCTAAATTCTTTTTCTCAGGAATATTCCTTTTTCTATTAAAGGAATAACCTTGTCTGCCCTAGGTTCTGAAGCAACCTATATTTTTGTCCAACCAAAAATTCCCAAATAATTCTCATAATTTCTTTGGGTCATATGTTTCTCAAATATGCCCAAACTTTCCTGTCCTAGCCCAAGAATAATTTCCCAATAATTATTCTTCATTTCTGTCCAATGTGGCTTTCTATGAAGGAAGTGCCACCTATCCTTTCATGATTGCTTCCAAACCTTTTGGGCATTCTCTTATGACCAAATCATTGCGTCATGCCAAAATTCAACTTTATTTGCCTTGCCAATCTTCCTCAGCAATTTTTCAAACTTCCTGTCACACAGAAGGCATTGTGAAGGAAGTACTAGCTAGGGTTATCCAAATGAGTTTAAATTTTGCACACTCCTTAATGTGCTCATATAACCACACTCCTCCAAATTTCATACCCATCCAATCATCTATCTGAGCACAGGACCAAATCTTTGATTATGTCAATATTTTTAGGTTGTGAAGCAAGTATATTTTATATTGCTTCATTAATTCTGATAAATTACCACATTGTTCTTATACCCAAATAACATCTCTCCACCAAATTTGGGACCATTTCATCAAGCCAATATTTCTCCAAAATTATTCGAAGTTTCTGGTTAGTAAGGATGGCTGTGAAACAAGTACCACTTTGGCTTGTCCATTTGATATGAAATTTCTACAATATATTCTTATGACCAAATCATAATGCCTTGCCCAATTTCAGCCCAAGTGGCCACACCATGTGAGTGCATCATCCAAATTTTGATTCTGGACCAATTTTGGGGTTACACAGCAACTATATTAGTTTGTGCTCCATTATGCTCCAAAACCTCCAGGATCATAGTCCTTCCATAGTTACTCATCCCAGACAACAAAATTTGACCCAATCAGTTCCCTGTTGATCACCAGTGCACGGCCAAGTTTACTGCAGTAAACTTAAGACGATGCTTACCATTTAACCAGAGTGTTTTACATCGATCTACCACCGCAGTTGAAACCTACATTAGAAGAACTTACCACAAGACAACACGTTCCAGCTCATTGCCCCCGCTACATGCCAGTGCACGCGGTGACCACGTTAATGGCATAACAGTGCGCGCGCTTTATGCGCTGCGGCCGCGCCCAGGCGTCGTTTGTGCTTCGGCGCCTCCTCCTTTCGTCGTCTTCGCGTGCGTGAGCGTGTCCCTTGGCTGCACCTCATCGTCGATGTTCCCCTGGACCCCTCTCCCCCTCCGGCAGCTTCCTCACCGACGTTCGCCGACGCTCGCCCACGGGCGAACAATGGCGGTTTGGCTCGGAGCTTGCCGTCTTCTTCCTCAAAATGCCCTAGTGGGACCAAGCGAGTTGGATGCACACCCACTTAGTTTCTTCTGTTGAGATTTGATACACTTATAGCTCTAGTGCATCCGTTGCATGGCAATCCCTACTCACTCACATTGATATCTATTGATGGGCATCTCCATAGCCCATTGATACGCCTAGTTGATGTGAGACTATCTTCTCCTTTTTTTGTCTTCTCCACAACCACCATTCTATTCCACCTATAGTGCTATGTCCATGGCTCACGCTCATATATTGCGTGAAGATTGAAAAAGTTTGAGAACATCAAAAGTATGAAACAGTTGCTTGGCTTGTCATCGGGGTTGTGCATGATTTAAATACTTTGTGTGGTGAAGATAGAGCATAGCCAGACTATATGATTTTGTAGGGATAACTTTCTTTGGACATGTTATTTTGAGAAGACATGATTGCTTTGTTAGTATGCTTGAAGTATTATTATTTCATGTCAATATTAAACTTTTATCTTGAATCTTTCGTATCTGAACATTCATGCCACAATAAATAAATTACATTGAGGAATATGCTAGGTAGCATTCCACATCAAAAATTCTGTTTTTATCATTTACCTACTCGAGGACGAGCAGGAATTAAGCTTGGGGATGCTTGATACGTCTCCAGCGTATCTATAATTTTTTATTGTTCCATGCTATTATATTATCTGTTTTGGATGTTTAATGGGCTTTACTAAGCACTTTAATATTATTTTTGGGACTAACCTACTAACCCAAGGCCCAGTGCAAATTGCTGTTTTTTGCCTATTTCAGTGTTTCGCAGAAAAGGAATATCAAACCGAGTCCAAACGGAATGAAACCTTCGGGAGAATTATTTTTGGAATAAACGTGATCCAGAGGACTTGGAGTGGACGTCAAGAAATCAACGAGGAGGCCACAAGGCAGGGAGGCGCGCCTGCCCCCCTGGGCGCGCCCCCCACCCTTGTGGGCCCCTCATAGCTCCACCGACCTACGTCTTCCTCCTATATATACCCATGTACCCCTAAAACATCCAGGAGCACCACGAAACCCTATTTCCACCGCCACAACCTTCTGTACCCTTGAGATCCCATCTTGGGGCCTTTTCCGACGCTCTGCCGGAGGGGGAATCGATCACGGAGGGCTTCTACATCAACACCATAGCCTCTCCGATGATGTGTGAGTAGTTTACCTCAGACCTTCGGGTCCATAGTTATTAGCTAGATAGCTTCTGCTCTCTCTTTGGATCTCAATACAAAGTTCTCCGCGATCTTCTTGGAGATCTATTCAATGTAACTCTTTTTGCGGTGTGTTTGTCGAGATCCGATGAATTGTAGGTTTATGATCAAGATTATCTATGAACAATATTTGAATCTCCTGTGAATTCTTTTATGTATGATGTGTTATCTTTGCAAGTCTCTTCGAATTATCAGTTTGGTTTGGCCTACTAGATTGATCTTTCTTGCAATGGGAGAAGTGCTTAGCTTTGGGTTCAATCTTGCGTTGCTCGATCCCAGTGACAGAAAGGGAAACGACACGTATTGTATTGTTGCCATCGAGGATAAAAAGATGGGGTTTATATCATATTGCTTGAGTTTATCCCTCTACATCATGTCATCTTGCGTAATGTGTTACTCTGTTCTTATGAACTTAATACTCTAGATGCATGCTGGATAGCGGTCGATGTGTGGAGTAATAGTAGTAGATGAAGGCATGAGTCGGTCTACTTGTCACGGACGTGATGCCTATATACATGATCATGCCTAGATATTCTCATAATTATGCACTTTTCTATCAATTTCTCGACAGTAATTTGTTCACCCACCGTAATACTTATGCTATCTTGAGAGAAGCCACTAGTGAAACCTATGGCCCCCGGGTCTATTTTCCATCATATTAATCTCCCGTCAACTAGTTATTTCTGTCGCCGTTTACTTTGCAATCTTTACTTTTAATCTTTATCATAAAAATACCAAAAATATTATCTTATCATCTCTATCAGATCTCACTTTTGCAAGTGGCCGTGAAGGGATTGACAACCCCTTTATCGCGTTGGTTGCAAGGTTCTTATTTGTTTGTGTAGGTACGAGGGACTTGTGTGTGGCCTCCTACTGGATTGATACCTTGGTTCTCAAAAACTGAGGGAAATACTTATGCTACTTTGCTGCATCACCCTTTCCTCTTCATGGGAAAACCAACGCATGCTCAAGAGGTAGCATATATTTTCCGTCAAAGGTATGGATCATATACAAAATTTTGGCTCAGCAATGCATGATGCTTGAAATATGTTATCGTCCGAAATAAAGTCAGAATGTGATATGCTCAAGGAAGACAGTCAAACAAATTTTCTCATGCAAATAATCAACCACAGAATATTATGGGCGTGTGTGTAGATTTCAGTCTGCATATTAATATGAAGCTTTGGATATAAGAAACTTAGTCTTCCTCCACCCGCTATCGGAAGAAGCTTATGATATGAGGCTCCTCAAATTTTCCCTCAGTGCAATATATGGCCAGAATCTGGTCCAAGATACCCAGCCCTCCTCAGCAAGATACCTCGGTTAAAGCTTCCGGCAGACGAAAATGAATTTTTCTCAAACAAGCAAACCCGAGGAGAAGCTTCTCAAGTACGGAACTCAGGCTTCTCCAGCACAATAATCAGACCAAGCTTCGTGTGTAAGCTATAGAGCCTTCCTCTACACGATACCCAAACAAAGATTTGAGCATAAGTTCACAAGTCTTCCTCAACAAGCTACTCGGATGGCTTCTCCCGTAAGCCATTTAGTCTGTGTTAATATCATACTATTACACCATCCTCAGAAATTATGCGGTGAGTTGGCAGTATATGGCAGTACATCTCAAGAATCAGATCAGCAACATTTTTGGTCAGAAGAACAATTCAGTCAAAACATACGCCTACCTCAAGACTCAAGTGTTTGGTTGCATATGATTCTTATATATGGTGAGCATGTATCCCCAGTCATATCAGGCACTCATACAAGATTACGGCAAGGATCTAGCAGATATACCTAAGGAATAATCTCAAAAATATTGCACTAATCACGTCCATGGTCATACGAAGAATCAAGGACATGTGTGCCAAAGTTATTTCAGTAAGATATATTGACAAAGCCAATCATGATCGTCAAAGGATGAGACTGACAGCAAAGACATGATGATTTTTGCGCGACCATCAGGGTTCGGATACCCAAATCAGTTAGAGGCCATGATGCCATATGGAGACACATAGGCATACCCTCAGAGGATTACTCTGTTCTACAAGGACTTCATATCGCGCTGACCCGCTTAAAAAATGGTTAGTGCGGAACATCCAAGTCTATTCCGTCAGATCCAAGATTCCTTTGCAACCTCAACAGTTTGACTTCAATGGTAGTATTAAAGCATCTCACGGCCTATTACCACATCTGACCACATGGGTAAATCAAAAGCCAAACAATCAGTTCAGACCAGGTATACTGACTGGCGGAACCAAGTGCATGGACAACAGGTCATGAAAAGTATTTTCCTGCCATCACTCCTGTCAGGACAGCCTCAAGATGTTAATATTTGAGGTATGACACAACTATAAATCCATATCCTGTTATATCGCTCACGATAGGAGCCAGTCGAATCTTTGGTACATGTCCCATGCTCGAGCCAAAGAAATAAATCAAGAAAAATCAGTATCACTTGCGAGCAGTCAGATCCTGTTAGAAAATGGCCATGATTCTCAGCATTTATGGAACCAAGAAGACATGCATTTGTTTGAGTAACCCCGTAGCAAAAGTAAAAAGTTTTTATGAAAAAGGGAATTTATGCTCAGATCCTTTGGATATCAACACAAATAAAAAAATCAACGTCAGCAAAAGGATTTGGTATATGAGCAAGAACCTATCAAAATTTGGGAAAGGTGAAGCAAACCACCCTCGAGCAAAGGTAATCAAATCATGAGAAAATCAGGGGAACAATAAATAAAGGAAAAAGGATACCCGAGTTGGAAATGGTGTCCCCAAGTCATACTTGTTCCTTGAGTAACCAAATCTCGAGGACGAGATTTCTTTAAGGGGGTAAGAGTTGTAACAGCCTATTTTTTGGCCCTTTTCTTTTTCTTTTTGATTTATTGGGTTTTGCTCTGTTTTTCTTTTTGGAGTGGTTCTGTGGCCTTGCCACCTGGGAAATCAGCCTCATTCCCCCTCCCAAGTGGCTCATCATTGTCAAAACCTTGCCAAGATCATGTCACTTCACTCCTTGACAAAACCCTAAATTCTTTTTCTCAGGAATATTCCTTTTTCTATTAAAGGAATAACCTTGTCTACCCTAGGTTGTGAAGCAACCTATATTTTTGTCCACCCAAATAATTCTCATAATTTCTTTGGGTCATATGTTTCTCAAATATCCCCAAACTTTCCTGTCCTAGCCCAAGAATAATTTCCCAATAATTATTCTTCATTTCTGTCCACAATGGCTTTCTATGAAGGAAGTGCCACCTATCCTTTCCTGATTGCTTCCAAACATTTTGGGCATTCTCTTATGACCAAATCATTGCCTCATGCCAAAATTCAACTTTACTTGCCTAGCCAATCTTCCTCAGCAATTTTTCAAACTTTCTGTCACACAGAATGCATTGTGAAGGAAGTACTAGTTAGGGTTATCCAAATGAGTTTAAATATTGCACACTCCTTAATGTGCTCATATAATCACACTCCTCCAAATTTCATACCGATCCAATCATCTATGTGAGCACAGGACCAAATCTTTGATTATGTCAATATTGTCAGGTTGTGAAGCAAGTATATTTTATATTGCTTCATTAATTCTGATAAATTACCAGATTGTTCTTATACCCAAATAACATCTCTCCACCAAATTTGGGACCATTTCATCAAGCCAATATTTCTCCAAAATTATTCGAAGTTTCTGGTTAGTAAGGATGGCTGTGAAACAAGTACCACTTTGGCTTGTCCATTTGATATGAAATTTCTACAATATATTCTTATGACCAAATCATAATGCCTTGCCCAATTTCAGCCCAAGTGGCCACACCATGTGAGTGCATCATCCAAATTTTGATTCTGGACCAATTTTGGGGTTACACAGCAACTATATTAGTTTGTGCTCCATTATGCTCCAAAACCTCCAGGATCATAGTCGTTCCGTAGTTACTCATCCCAGACAACACAATTTGACCCAATCAGTTCCCTGTTGATCACCAGTGCACGGCCAAGTTTACTGCAGTAAACTTAAGACGATGCTTACCATTTAACCCGAGTGTTTTACATCGATCTACCACCGCAGCTGAAACCTACATTGGAAGAATTTACCACTAGACAACACGTTCTAGCTCATTGCCCCGGCTACATGCCAGTGCACGCGGTGACCACGTTAATGGCATAACAGTGTGCGCGCTCTATGCCCTGCGGCCGCGCCCAGGCGTCGTTTGTGCTTCGGCGCCTCCTCCTCTCGTCGTCTTCGCGCGCGTGAGTGTGTCCCTTGGCTTCACCTCATCATCGTCGTTCCCCTGGACCCCTCTCCCCCTCCGGCAGCATCCTCACCGACGCTCGCCCACGGGCGAACAGTGGCGGTTTGACTCAGAGCTTGCTGTCTTCTTCCTCCCTGCGCTCCGTTGGCCTCCTCTACCCCGTGAGACTCTCCGCTACTCCTCCCCGTCATCTACCTGCGAGCTCGGGTGCGTGCACACGCGTCCGCGGCGCCGGCCACGCGTCTGCGGCAACGCCAGCGCGGCACCACCCTGCTCTGGCTATATAAAGCCACCCCAGTGTCGTTTCTCTTCGCCACTCGACCTCACTCATCCCTAGCAGCCTCCCTGACCGCTCCCCGGAGCTCGAGCGCCCCCCTTTCCTCCTCCATGGCCGCCGTGCCCGCCTCGGCCTCGGCCTAAATTCGCTCAACACCGTCCCCCTCCTTCTCTTCCACCACCACCAGAGGGCTCCACCACCACCCCCGAGCAGCCCCAGCACATTTGTTTCTCCTCCGGTGGCCGTTTGCCACGATTCCCCGGTGGCCGAAGCTCTCCTCCACCGCGGCTCATTGTTCCGCCTGCTCTGCTGCTCTCCGACGTGGGCAGACTCATCAGGCGGGTGCGGCCCCTCGCGCTGGTCACTCCGGTGGTCCGAGCTCCACTGGAGGTGGCCGGAGCTGACAGGGCGAGCGTCGGCGCCAGCGGCCCTCCTCTGTACAGCGGGCACGCGTTGGGGAGAAGAAGGAGAAGGCCAGGAGGAGAGAGATGCCGCGCTGGACCCACACGTCAGCGACACAAGGCCCGGCCCCGCCCCCTCGCTGACGTGGATAAGTGGACGCGGGATTTGCCCGTGTGCGCTTTCCCCTTCCGAAAGCGTACTCTGCTCTTCTTCGGGCCCAAAATACGTTTTCCATTCTGGAAAACGTATTTCCTGAGAAGGCGCTTTCTGTTTTTCCGTCCAGGCCCTGGTTGAAAATATTTTCATTACAGAAAGGTCTCTGGCAGAAAAACCCTTATATCTTTTTACTCCCAACTCCAAATCTGGTGAATCCAAAGCCCACTTCTTCGTCTCGTCGAGCCCGTTATGTTGGTATCATTTTCACAATGTTTTGACATTCTGAAAATGACCATTTTGCCCTTGCGCTTAATCAGCCCCCTCCGTGAGAGAACGTTCTCCGGCGATTCTTTCTGCGAGCTTCTCGCACTTCTTCCCGGTGATTTCTTCCACCCCAGGCAAGCCACACCCTCCATTTGCATGATTGCAATGTAGTGACATGGTTTATTTATTTGAACTTGTTTAAAATATTGCATTAGCTATGTATGATTTGTTCATGGCATTTCTCGGAGTATTGTTTTGATCTTGATACTGCCATGATATTGCTTGGAGTTCTAAGACTTATATTTTGATGATTATATGGATGACATGTGCCATTGGATTCTTAGTGGCTATTATGATTATTTTCATGATGGTATCTGGTATTATTTTGGAGTGTTACTTTGGATATCATGTGCCTTTGGATTATTAGTGGCTAGTGTTATTTCAATCATGATGCTAGATGATATTATGTTTTGGAGTATGATGTTGGAGGTGATGCTTGCATGTGGATCATAGTTGGATAGTTAGTTCTTGATATTTGAGTAGTAGTTTTATCGTTCTTGGATTCATCATGATAGTAGTGTTATGATGTCCTTGGAGTATTTTGGTAAGACGATATTAAGCTTTGGATTATTTGTTGGATATTGCTATGACTTGGATTATAGGTTGATAGATGATATTGGAGTATCAGTAAATACTGTTATATTTTGGGATAAATTCCGTCATTAAGCTGGTCAAGTGCCACTGAAACGGGCTTTTTTCCAATGCAACCACATTTTCCTTTTATGGGAAGGCCCTAATGCGGTCTATTGTCATGTCTCTCGTCGGTGCCTCCAACGAGGGAAGGTTATGGGCATGCGGTACCCTGGCCCGGTAAGCAGACATAACCTCGTGTGCCCGTAGTTGTTGTTAGGCGCCTTTTTGTCCCCGTTTGGGACGTTTTTGTTTTGCCACGACGGTGGTCGTTGGTGCCTTTGGTAGGCACGGGGCCACCCAGGACTAAACCCAAAAGGGGTGTTGGTCGGAGTGGCCGGGAGAGTGTCATAGCAGTAGATCCATTTTGTTGCCGTTGGTCCACCTGAATGGGAGTGCGAGGCCATGGATTCCGTGGTGTGGGTAAAGTGCGCTACCTCTGCAGAGTGTGTGTGTTTAATCTATCGATAGCCGCGTCATCGGTCATGGGCATAAGTTCGTACTAGGTCACACCATTCGATCAACACTCACATGACGGAATGACTTATATGTGATTTATATGTTGATATATTGAGCAGTACAGAATGGCAGGATGTTGATGATGATGTTGGGATGATCTTGAGGATGATCATTTAGTTTGTGATGTGGTCACGAGGTGATCATGTGGATGTTCCGTTTGTGATCCGTGAATGATCACTGTTTGGTTACGAGGTAACCCGTTGAACCAATTGTGGTTCCGTTTGTGATCCATGAGTGATCACCGTTTGGTTTTGATCACGAGGTGATCGAGATGGTATATTACTTGGCCGGTTAGCCAAGAGTGGTATGGTTATGGAGATGATAGTGCATCGCACACCGTCCAGAGATAACAACTGTGTGTTATGAAACAGAAAAACCCTTGAGGTGGGCATATATTTTCTAGGCATGCAGACGGGATTGGTGTCGGGGAAACGACACCTATGGGATCACTGGGATCCCTTCTACGGTCGGCGGGCACGGGGTCGTGAGAAGAGCAGGTCTAACAGGAAGCACACGGATCGTTTACCCAGGTTCGGGCCGCGAGGATGCGTAATACCCTAGTCCTGCTTTGGTGGATGTATTTGTTAGAAATTTGCCCTAGAGGCAATAATAAATTGGTTATTATTATATTTCCTTGTTCATGATAATCGTTTATTATCCATGCTAGAATTGTATTGATTGGAAACTCAGATACATGTGTGGATACATAGACAACACCATGTCCCTAGTAAGCCTCTAGTTGACTAGCTCGTTGATCAATAGATGGTTACGGTTTCCTGACCATGGACATTGGATGTCGTTGATAACGGGATCACATCATTAGGAGAATGATGTGATGGACAAGACCCAATCCTAAGCCTAGCACAAGATCGTGTAGTTCGTTTGCTAAGAGCTTTTCTAATGTCAAGTATCATTTCCTTAGACCATGAGATTGTGCAACTCCCGGATACCGTAGGAATGCTTCGGGTGTACCAAACGTCACAACGTAACTGGGTGGCTATAAAGGTGCACTACAGGTATCTCCGAAAGTGTCTGTTGGGTTGGCACGAATCGAGACTGGGATTTGTCACTCCGTGTAAACGGAGAGGTATCTCTGGGCCCACTCGGTAGGACATCATCATAATGTGCACAATGTGACCAAGGAGTTGATCACGGGATGATGTGAGTTACGGAACGAGTAAAGAGACTTGCCGGTAACGAGATTGAACAAGGTATAGGGATACCGACGATCGAATCTCGGGCAAGTAACATACCGATAGACAAAGGGAATTGTATACGGGATTGATTGAATCCTCGACATCGTGGTTCATCCGATGAGATCATCGAGGAGCATGTGGGAGCCAACATGGGTATCCAGATCCCGCTGTTGGTTATTGACCGGAGAGTCGTCTCGGTCATGTCTGCATGTCTCCCGAACCCGTAGGGTCTACACACTTAAGGTTCGGTGACGCTAGGGTTATAGAGATATTAGTATGCGGTAACCCGAAAGTTGTTCGGAGTCCCGGATGAGATCCCGGACGTCACGAGGAGTTCCGGAATGGTCCGGAGGTAAAGATTTATATATGGGAAGTCTTATTTTGGTCGCCGGAAAAGTTTCGCACTTTATCGGTATTGTACCGGGAGTGCCGAAAGGGGTCCGGGGGTCCACCAAGGGGGTCCACCAGCCCCGGGGGGCACATGGGCTGTAGGGGGTGCGCCTTGGCCTATATGGGCCAAGGGCACCAGCCCCAAGAGGCCCATGCGCCAAGAGATAAGAAAAAGGGAGAGTCCTAAAGGGGGAAGGCACCTCCGAGGTGCCTTGGGGAGGAAGGACTCCTCCCTGGCCGCACCCTTCCTTGGAGGAAGGGCCAAGGCTGCGCCCCCTCCCCCCTCTCCCTTGGCCCTATATATAGTGGGGGGGAGGGAGGGCAGCAAAAATCTAAGCCCTGGCGCCTCCCTCTCCCTCCCGTGACACCTCTTCCTCCCCGCTTGCGCTTGGTGAAGCCCTGCCGGGATCCCGCTACTTCCACCACCACGCCGTCGTGCTGCTGGATCTCCATCAACCTCTCCTCCCCCCTTGCTGGATCAAGAAGGAGGAGACGTCGCTGCTCCGTACGTGTGTTGAACGCGGAGGTGCCGTCCGTTCGGCGCTAGGATCATCGGTGATTTGGATCACAACGAGTACGACTCCATCAACCCCGTTCTCTTGAACGCTTCCACTCGCGATCTACAAGGGTATGTAGATGCACTCCCCTTCCCCTCGTTGCTAGTAAACTCCATAGATTGATCTTGGTGATGCGTAGAAAATTTTGAATTTCTGCTACATTCCCCGACAGTGGCATCATGAGCTAGGTCTATGCGTAGTTTCTATGCACGAGTAGAACACAAAGTAGTTGTGGGCGTAGATGTTGCCAATTCTTCTTGCCGCTACTAGTCTTATCTTGTTTCGGCGGCATTGTGGGATGAAGCGGCCCGGACCGACCTTACACGTACGCTTACGTGAGACAGGTTCCACCGACTGACATGCACTAGTTGCATAAGGTGGCTAGCGGGTGTCTGTCTCTCCCACTTTAGTCGGAACGGATTCGATGAAAAGGGTCCTTATGAAGGGTAAATAGAAATTGGCATATCACGTTGTGGTTTTACGTAGGTAAGAAACGTTCTTGCTAGAAACCTATACAAGCCACGTAAAAACTTGCAACAACAATTAGAGGACGTCTAACTTGTTTTTGCAGCATGTGCTATGTGATGTGATATGGCCAGAAGATGTGATGAATGATATATGTGATGTATGAGATTGATCATATTCTTGTAATAGGAATCACGACTTGCATGTCGATGAGTATGACAACCGGCAGGAGCCATAGGAGTTGTCTTTATTTTTTGTATGACCTGCGTGTCATTGAATAACGCCATGTAAATTACTTTACTTTATTGCTAAGCGCGTTAGCCATAGAAGTAGAAGTAATCGTTGGCGTGACAACTTCATGAAGACACAATGATGGAGATCATGATGATGGAGATCATGGTGTCATGCCGGTGACAAAGATGATCATGGTGCCCCGAAGATGGAGATCAAAGGAGCAAAATGATATTGGCCATATCATGTCACTATTTGATTGCATGTGATGTTTATCATGTTATGCATCTTATTTGCTTAGAACGACGGTAGTAAGTAAGATGATCCCTCACTAAAATTTCAAGAGACGTGTTCCCCCTAACTGTGCACCGTTGCGAAGGTTCGTTGTTTCGAAGCACCACGTGATGATCGGGTGTGATAGATTCTAACGTTCGAATACAACGGGTGTTGACGAGCCTAGCATGTACAGACATGGCCTCGGAACACATGCGAAACACTTAGGTTGACTTGACGAGCCTAGCATGTACAGACATGGCCTCGGAACACAAGAGACCGAAAGGTCGAACATGAGTCGTATAGAAGATACGATCAACATGGAGATGTTCACCGATGATGACTAGTCCGTCTCACGTGATGATCGGACACGGCCTAGTTTGACTCGGATCATGTATCACTTAGATGACTAGAGGGATGTCTATCTGAGTGGGAGTTCAATAATCAGATGAACTTCATTATCATGAACATAGTCAAAAGGTCTTTGCAAATTATGTCATACGCTTTAGTTCTACTGTTTAAGATATGTTCCTAGAGAAAATTTAGTTGAAAGTTGGTAGTAGCAATTATGCGGACTGGGTCCGTAAACTGAGGATTGTCCTCATTGCTGCACAGAAGGCTTATGTCCTTAATGCACCGCTCGGTGTGCTGAACCTCAGCGTCGTCTGTAGATGTTGCGGAACATCTGACATACACGTTTTGATAACTACGTGATAGTTCAGTGCGTAATGCTAACGGTTTAGAATTGTGGCACCAAAGACGTTTTGAAACGTCGCAGAACATATGAGATGTTCCGAAGACTGAAATTGGGATTTCAGACTAGTGCCCACGTCAAGAGGTATGAGACCTCTGACAAGTTTCTTAAGCCTGCAAACTAAGGGAGAAAAGCTCAATCGTTGAGCATGTGCTCAGATTGTCTGAGTACCACAATCGCTTGAATCGAGTGGGAGTTAATCTCCAGATGAGATAGTGATGGTTCTCCATAGTCACTGCCACCAAGCTAGTAGAGCTTCGTGATGAACTATAACATATCAGGGATAGTTATGATGATCCTTGAGCTATTCGCGATGTTTGACACCGCGAAAGTAGAAATCAAGAAGGAGCATCAATTGTTGATGGTTAGTAAAACCACTAGTTTAAGAAGGGCAAGGGCAAAAGGGATACTTCATGAAACAGCAAGTCATTTGCTGCTCTAGTGAAGAATCCCAAGGTTGAACCCAAACCCGAGACTAAGTGCTTCTGTAATGAGGGGAACGGTCACTGAAGCAGAACTACCCTAGATACTTGGTAGATGAGAAGGCAGGCAAGGTCGACAGAAGTATATTGGATATACGTTATATGAATGTGTACTTTACTAGTACTCCTAGCAGCACCAGGGTATTAGATACCGGTTCGGTTGCTAAGTGTTAGTAACTCGAAATAAAAGCTGCGGAATAAACGGAGACTAGCTAAAGGTGAGATGACGATATGTGTTGGAAGTGTTTCCAAGGTTGATGTGATCAAGCATCGCATGCTCCCTCTACCATCGAGATTTGGTGTTTGCGTTGAGCATGATTGGATTATGTTTATCGCAATACGGTTATTCATTTAAGGAGAATAATGGTTACTCTGTTTATTTGAATAATACCTTCAATGGTCTTGCACCTAAAATGAATCTCGATCGTAGTGATACACATGTTCGTGCCAAAAGATATAAAATAGTAATGATAGTACCACATACTTGTGGCACTGCCATTTGAGTCATATTGGTATAGAACGCATGAAGAAGCTCCATGTAGATGGATCTTTGGACTCAGTCGTTTTTGAAAAGATTGAGACATGCGAACCATGTCTATTGGTATATATGCATGAAGAAACTCCATGCAGATGGATCGTTTGGACTCACTTGATTTTGAATCACTTGAGACATGCAAATCATACCACATGGGCAAGATGACTGAAAGGCCTCGTTTTCAGTAAGATGGAACAAGAGAGCAACTTATTGGAAGTAATACATTTTGATGTATGCAGTCCAATGAGTGCTGAGGCATGCAGTGGATATCGTTATGTTCTTACTTCACAGATGATTTGAGTAGATGCTGAGTGTATTTACTTGATGAAACACAAGTCTGAATTATTGAAAGGTTCAAGTAATTTCAGAGTGAAGTTGAAGATCGTCGTGACAAGAGGATAAAATGTCTGTGATATGATCATAGAGATGAGTATCTGAGTTACGAGTTTGGCACACAATTAAGACATTGTGGAAAGTGTTTCACAATTAATACCGCCTGGAACACCATAGTGTGATGGTGTGTCCGAACATCATAACTGCACCCTATTGGATATGGTGCATACCATGATGTCTCTTATCGAATTACCACTATCGTTTATGGGTTAGGCATTAGAGACAACCGCATTCACTTTAAAAGGGGCACCACGCAATTCCGTTGAGACGACACCGTTTAGAGAAACCTAAGTTGTCGTTTCTTAAAAGTTTGGGGCTGCGAAGCTTATGTGAAAAAGTTTCAGGCTGATAAGCTCGAACCCAAAGCGGATAAATGCATCTTCATAAGAATACCCAAAACAGTTGGGTATACCTCCTATTTCAGATCTGGAAGCAAAAGTAATTGCTTCTAGAAACGAGTCCTTTCTCGAGGAAAAGTTTCTCTCGAAAGAATTGAGTGGGAGGATGGTGGAGACTTGATAAGGTTATTGAACCGTCACTTCAACTAGTGTGTAGCAGGGCACAGGAAGTTGTTCCTGTGGCACCTACACCAATTGAAGTGGAAGCTTATGATAGTGATCATGAAACTTCGGATCAAGTCACTACCAAACCTCGTAGGACGACGAGGATGCGTGCTACTTCAGAGTGGTACGTGATCCTGTCTGAGATATCATGTTGTTGGACAATACTGAACCTACGAGCTATGGAGAAGCGATGGTGGGCCCATATTCCGACAAATGGTTAGAAGCCATGAAATCCGAGATAAATGGATCTTTGAGAAGAAGACGGACGTGGACGGTAATGTTACCGTCTATGAAGCTCGACTTGTGGCAAAGAGTATTTCCACAAGTTCAAGGAGTTGACTACGATGAGATTTTCTCATCCGTAGCGATGCTTAAGTCCGTCGGAATCATGTTAGCATTAGCTGCATTTATGAAATCTGGCAGATGGATGTCAAAACAAGTTTCCTTACCAGTTTTCGTAAGGAAAGGTTGTATGTGATACAATCAGAAAGGTTTTGTCGATCCTAAGGATGCTAAAAGGTATGCTAGCTCCAGCGATCCTTCCATGGATTAGAGCAAGCATCTCGGAGTCAGAATATACGCTTTGATGGAGTGATCAAAGTTTTGGGTTTATACAAAGTTTGTTAGAAACTTGTATTTACAATAAAGTGAGTGGGAGCGCTACAACATTTCTGATAAGTATATGTGAATGACATATTGTTGATCCGAAATGATGTAAAATTTCTGGAAAGCATAAAGGGTTGTTTGAAAGGAGTTTTTCAAAGGAAGACCTGGATAAAGCTGCTTACATATTGGGCATCAAGATCTATAGAGATAGATCAAGACGCCTGATGATACTTTCAAAGAACGCACACCTTGACATGATTTTGAAAGAGTTCAAAATAGATCAGCAAAGAAGGAGTTCTTGGCTGTGTTACAAGGTGTGAGTATTGAGTAAGACTCAAGACCTGACCACAGCAGAAGAGAGAGAAAGGACGAAGGTCGTCCCCTATGCTTTAGACGTAGGCTCTACAGTATGCTATGCTGTGTACCGCACATGAAGTGTGCCTTGCCATGAGTTGGTCAAGGGGTACAATAGTGATCCGGGAATGGATCACATGACAGCGGTCGAACTTATCCTTAGTATCTAGTGGACTAAGGAATTTTCTCGATTATGGAGGTGAAAAGGAGTTCGTCGTAAAGGGTTACGTCGATGCGAACTTTGACACTAATCCGGATGACTCTGAGTAGTAAACCGGATTCGTATAGTAGAGCAGATATTTGAAATGGCTCCAAGTAGCGCGTGGTAGCATCCACAAGATGACATAGATATTCGTAAAGCACACACGGATCTGAAAGGTTCAGACCCGTTGACTAATAACCTCTCTCACAAGCATAACATGATCAAACCAGAACTCATTGAGTGTTAATCACATAGTGATGTGAACTAGATTGTTGACTCTAGTAAACTCTTTGGATGTTGGTCACATGGTGATGTGACCTATGAGTGTTAATCACATGGTGATGTGGACTAGATTATTGACTCTAGTGCAAGTGGGAGACTGTTGGAAATATGCCCTAGAGGCAATAATAAATTGGTTATTATTATATTTCCTTGTTCATGATAATCGTTTATTATCCATGCTAGAATTGTATTGATAGGAAACTCAGATACATGTGTGGATACATAGACAACACCATGTCCCTAGTAAGCCTCTAGTTGACTAGCTCGTTGATCAATAGATGGTTACGGTTTCCTGACCATGGACATTGGATGTCGTTGATAACGGGATCACATCATTAGGAGAATGATGTGATGGACAAGACCCAATCCTAAGCCTAGCACAAGATCGTGTAGTTCGTTTGCTAAGAGCTTTTCTAATGTCAAGTATCATTTCCTTAGACCATGAGATTGTGCAACTCCCGGATACCGTAGGAATGCTTTGGGTGTACCAAACGTCACAACGTAACTGGGTGGCTATAAAGGTGCACTACAGGTATCTCCGAAAGTGTCTGTTGGGTTGGCACGAATCGAGACTGGGATTTGTCACTCCGTGTAAACGGAGAGGTATCTCTGGGCCCACTCGGTAGGACATCATCATAATGTGCACAATGTGACCAAGGAGTTGATCACGGGATGATGTGAGTTACGGAACGAGTAAAGAGACTTGCCGGTAACGAGATTGAACAAGGTATAGGGATACCGACGATCGAATCTCGGGCAAGTAACATACCGATAGACAAAGGGAATTGTATACGGGATTGATTGAATCCTCGACATCGTGGTTCATCCGATGAGATCATCGAGGAGCATGTGGGAGCCAACATGGGTATCCAGATCCCGCTGTTGGTTATTGACCGGAGAGTCGTCTCGGTCATGTCTGCATGTCTCCCGAACCCGTAGGGTCTACACACTTAAGGTTCGGTGACGCTAGGGTTATAGAGATATTAGTATGCGGTAACCCGAAAGTTGTTCGGAGTCCCGGATGAGATCCCGGACGTCACGAGGAGTTCCGGAATGGTCCGGAGGTAAAGATTTATATATGGGAAGTCTTATTTTGGTCGCCGGAAAAGTTTCGCACTTTATCGGTATTGTACCGGGAGTGCCGAAAGGGGTACGGGGGTCCACCAAGGGGGTCCACCAGCCCCGGGGGGCACATGGGCTGTAGGGGGTGCGCCTTGGCCTATATGGGCCAAGGGCACCAGCCCCAAGAGGCCCATGCGCCAAGAGATAAGAAAAAGGGAGAGTCCTAAAGGGGGAAGGCACCTCCGAGGTGCCTTGGGGAGGAAGGACTCCTCCCTGGCCGCACCCTTCCTTGGAGGAAGGGCCAAGGCTGCGCCCCCCCCCCTCTCCCTTGGCCCTATATATAGTGGGGGAGGGAGAGCAGCAAAAATCTAAGCCCTGGCGCCTCCCTCTCCCTCCCGTGACACCTCTTCCTCCCCGCTTGCGCTTGGTGAAGCCCTGCTGGGATCCCGCTACTTCCACCACCACAGCGTCGTGCTGCTGGATCTCCATCAACCTCTCCTCCCCCCTTGCTGGATCAAGAAGGAGGAGACGTTGCTGCTCCGTACGTGTGTTGAACGCGGAGGTGCCGTCCGTTCGGCGCTAGGATCATCGGTGATTTGGATCACGACGAGTACGACTCCATCAACCCCGTTCTCTTGAACGCTTCCGCTCATGATCTACAAGGGTATGTAGATGCACTCCCCTTCCCCTCGTTGCTAGTAAACTCCATAGATTGATCTTGGTGATGCGTAGAAAATTTTGAATTTCTGCTACGTTCCCCAACAGTATTGAGTGTTCTTCAGCTTTCGAACTAGCTACGGTGGCTATGTAGTTCCAAAAAGCCGAATCCCCCTCCTGGTCGCCTCGCGCCTCCTTTTATAGGAAAAAGAGGTTGCCACAGTGGCACACATGAGGTGGAAAGGCCTACAGTGTGCGAGCTTATCGCACGGCATTACGGGACAAAGTGCATTAAATGCACTACTTAGGTGTCCATTAGCTTTATCAGGGACGGGAACGAGGCCCGTCCCGTCCGTCGCAGCTCCGCCTCGCTTCGACACGCGCCCAGGCCAGTGATGCATGCAGCGCCATGTAGGCATGCAGGCAGATGAGGTGGCGCGGTGGTAGGGCCTTCACGAAGATCTGCATGCCACCACGCAGGTGCTTGCTGAGTTAGCCTGGAAGCTGCATGTTACCACGCAGGTGCCTGCCCAGCTGGTTGGGCTGGCAGCTACATGCGAACGGCAGCGGAGTCTTGGTTGGTGCGGGTCTGGCAGTGGCCCCGCTGGCGCTCTCCGCAAGGGCCTTGCCGAGGGCCCGGCAAGGGTCTTGCCGTGGTGTCGCAGTCGTCCCCGGCAAGACGCTTGCCGGGGGCCTTGTGGATTCCCTCGGCTGGTATCCTGCCGAGGGTCGCCGTCTTCTGATTCTCATCTGATCTCACATATCTATGGTCTTGACAAATATCTGCATGCCACCATGGAGGTGCCTCCCGAGCCCTGGGTCCAACGTAGTTGGTTGGGTTGGAACCCGTGGGCTCAAGGGTGGCTCGCTCTGTTGGTGTTGGGCAAGTTGCCTCGGCAAGGCTCTTGCCGGGGCCGCGGAAGCCGCCCTGGCAAGGGTCTTGCCGGGGGAGTCCACCTCGCCCCTTTGTTGTCTTGTGTTTCTGGTCTTGGCGTTGCCTCTGATCGCCTTGTGCCTTTGGCTTCTCTCCGGCTTCCCTCCCCTGTCCTGCTTAGTGTGGCCATGGGCGCGGCTCCGACTGCCGCGCACAAGTAAAGGGGTAAAAAAGGAGCGCCCCTACTTTTGTACACCGACAGGAGCCCCCGGGCCTGGGCCACACATAAGCGCGACACGTTGTTGGGCCAGGCCCAAAACGGTGCGCGAATAGTCAGGGCGGGATTTCACCGTAGTAATTTTTCGTCCGCCGCACTTCCCCATGATCTGTGTTGAATGCGCGATGTGGAAGGTCGTGCATGACGTGGGGGTCATGCGTGGGGCGGTTCCCGCACGCATGCGTCACGTCGCAGTGAAGAGGCGGCTCGCGACTTCCCCATAAAAAGAGGGAGGCGTGGAGGCGCGGCTCATTTACTGAGTGGACTCGGGTTGTAGTCTTCAAGGTGCCCATGCCCCATGATCACGGGGCGGGGAACGGTCGCCTCACCCGTCCCCTCGATTCTGCTCGCTCGCCACGCGTCCTCCATGCAAGTGGCGGGCGGTGGAGGCAGGAAATCGGGCCATCGCTGATTGGGGCAGCGGGTCGGTCCTGATTCCCTGCGCCTAGACAGCTGGATTGGCTGAGTGGGGCGGTCGAGCCTCGACCCCGCCCCTTTATAAGGAGGGGAGGGGGGCGTCATGCCACATTCCTTCCATATCCATCTGTCACGCCCAATATGCAATACTATCCTAAAGAGACTCGAAGGCCCCACCAAGGATAGAACCGCATATTGAAACGCTTTGCAAGGTGGATATCATTACATCAACATTACATAATATTTGGGGAAACATACAAGGCATACAAATGCCGCAAGAATACATCAATACAACATACTTAAGCTCAACATCCGACTACGGATGAAACATAAACAGAAACTCAAACGACATCCACCCTGCTAGCCCAGGCTGCCGGCCTGGAACCTATCCCCTGATCGACGAAGAAGCAGAAGAAGAACTCCAAACAAGTAAACATCGCTCTCGCGTCATGATCATCGCACAACCTGTACCTGCAACTGGTGGTGTAGTAATCTGTGAGCCACGAGGACTCAGCAATCCCATTTCCATGGGTACCAAGACTAGCAAAGCTTAAAGGGAAAGGAATGGATAAAGTGGTGAGGTTGCAGCAGTGACTAAGCATGTATGGTGGCTAACTTACGCAAATAAGAGCGAGAAGAGAAGCAATGGAACGGTCGTGAAACTAGCAATGATCAAGAAGTGATCCTGAACTCCTACTTACGTCAAACATAACCCAGAAACCGTGTTCACGTCCCGGACTCCGCCGAGAAGAGACCATCACGGCTACACACGCGGTTGATATATTTTAATTAAGGTCAAGTGTCAAGTTCTCTATAACCGGATATTAACAAATTCCCATCTGCCACATAACCGCGGGCACGGCTTCCGAAAGATAATACCCTGCAGGGGTGTCCCAACTTAGCCCATGATAAGCTCTCACGGTCAACGAAGGATATTCCTTCTCCCGGGAAGACCCGATCAGTCTCGGAATCCCGGTTACAAGACATTTCGACAATGGTAAAACAAAACCAGCAAAGCCGCCCGATGCGCCGACATCCCGATAGGAGCTACACATATCTCGTTCTCAGGGCAACACCGGATGAGACATCCTACGAGTAAAACCAAACCTCGAGTTTCCACGAGGTGGCCCCGCAGTCTACTCAGTTCGGACCAACACTTAGAGAAGCACTGGCCCGGGGGGGTTAAAATAAGATGACCCTCGAGAGAGCGACTCCCTAGGGAAAAGAAATAGGCTGGACAAATGGTAAAACCAAGGTTGGGCCTTGCTAGAAGAGTTTTATTCAAGGCGAACTATCAAGGGGGTCCCATAAATCACCCAACCGTGTAAGGAACGCAAAATCCGGGAACATAACACCGGTATGCAGAAACTAAGGCGGCAAGAGTGGAACAAAACACCAGGCATAAGGCCGAGCCTTCCACCCTTTACCAAGATATATAGATGCATTAATAATATAAGAGATATTGTGATATCCCAACATGAACATAATCCAACATGGAGCAATCTTCATCTTCACCTGCAGCTAGCAATGCTATAAGAGGGGCTAAGCAAAGCGGTAACGTAGCCAAACAACGGTTTGCTAGGAAGGGTGACAAAGGTTAGAGGTTCATGGCAATTTGGGGGGCTTGAGTAGCAAGTGAATAGGTAGCGCAGTAAAGCGATAGAACGAAGCAACTAGCATAGCAATGATAGTAATGAGATCCAAGGTGACGGTCATCTTGCCTGAAATCCCGCTAGGAAGAAGAACGAATCCATGAAGAAGATGAAGCCACGAAGACGAACGAATCCTCACGATCGCAACGACACGGAAACTATCGAGAAGAAGCACACAACAAGGTAAACACACCACACATGAACGAGGCCTGATGCTCAATCAAGAATGATGCATGACAAAGCTACGTGAAGCTACTCGTGACAAGAGATGATGCATACAAGAACAACACATCAAGGCAAGTTTAAATGAGGCCGGAAACAACATATAACAATTCCGGCAAGTCCTCATATGCATATTTCGAAATTGGTCCAGAACTGAACAAGCATTAAGTTGAAGTTGTTAAACAGCAAGTTAAAGATCACCATGATGATCTACACGAAATTCTAGTCAAGTTACATATAAAGTTCATTAGATTCGGAGCTACGGCCTAGAAGATATGAGCAAAACAAGTTAAACATGGCATTGATGCAAAATGCATACAAACATCAAGCAAACACCTCAAAACAAGGATGCAACAAGATAATATGAGACTACATGCAAAACTAAGCAAGTTTCATATAGAGCATGCTCAAAACGGAGCAACGGTGCAACACATACACTCCAAACAAGACATAGCAACAATCTGTCCAAAACAGCAACTAGGCATAATGCAAGCATCAAAACAATATGCTACAGCAACTCAACTTGAAAACAAAAGGCATGGACATGATTTACAGGTAAACCCCAACAAAACATGAACACTGAGCTATCTCCAGAAATCACTAGAACATGCTCAAAAGGTCATGGCAAGATTGCAAAATAATAACAGGTTCACAGACTTGGTGAAATTACTGGACATGACAGAAACAGCATCAGGTTGCAATGTTCAGAGCACGAAATCAACATGCTACAGGAGCTTAAAATAGCAAAACAAGGCATGGCAGTGTTCTACTAAAATCACATAACAAATGTCCCTTACTGACCATAAGCCAAAAAGGACCAGAAGATATGATGGCAAGCATGTAAACATAGCAAGTTTCGTTAACAGGTTTCAGACTTAGCAGAAAACAGAGCATGGCAGAAATATTAATATGTAGGCCTCTTTGTGAGCTTGATGCACTCCCTACAGAGAAATGCATGACAAACCAAGCATACCTACAGCAAGATGAAATGTTTATGAAGCTAACCATGGCAAGAACAATTGCATAGCATGTATGGATCAACTACAATAAGCTTGGCAGGATTGCATATCATGTTAAGAATCTGCCAGAAATATTTTATAGCAAAAGTAGAGCAAGATTGAGTCATTCTATGGCACCCCATAATTGCAAAAAATTGCACTAATGGATCAATTACAACTATAGCTACAAAACATCCTTACTGAACATCTCCAACATATGCATGGATCTCTCTGTAGCATCAAGTTTACATGGCAACAAAATTACAGCAGACAAGGACTTAGAGAAATCACTGTCCCTGAAATCAGAAATATTACGGGGCCTACTTTGCATGCTTGTGCTAGTCACCACAGAGATCACAAAAATACATGGACTACACCACTGGAAAGATGGCATGGCATACTTCAAAACACATGTAGAACTCATGCCCAAAAGATGCACAGAATAAACGAAACAAAAATGACAAATCACTAAGTTCTGTTAAGAACCAGAGAATAACAGCAACTAGCACTCTTGCAACGATAATTAGGGCATCAAGATGGACACAAATAAATATGGTGCAATGGAACAAAATGTATATCATCATGAGACGAACAATTCGACATATCATATATGCAAAATGGAGCTACGAGCAGAAAGTTACACTAGGTCAAACAAGTGCACATAATATGCAAAACTGGGGACTTAGCAAAAAAACAGGTGAGCGTCGGATAGGTAAACAGCGCTGCGGGCGAGGAATATGGCGCTCACCCATTGGGCTTCGGCCCAGAAGGAGGAGGAGGCAGGCCGGGGCTGCGCCCGACGCTGGGCTGGGCCGCGGGGAGTTTGGCTGGGCCGCGGGGCCCACGGGGTCAGGCCGACGCGGGGACGCGGCTGGACGGTCAACGGCGAGCGGGACGAGGCAGGGCGCCGGCGCGGCAGAACTCCGGCTCCGGCCAGCGGCGGAGGAGGCCAGAACGGGGCGGCGCTGTGCCAGATCTTGCCGGAGCGAGGCCAAACGGCGACGAGGAGGCGGCGGTTGGACGGGCATGGCCGCGGGGCGAGGTCGTCGGCGGGGCGGACGGCGACGGGAGGCGGCGCGAGGACGAGCGGTCCGGCGGAGGAGCGGGGAGGCGAAGGGCATCCCCGGCGAGGCGGGGCGCGGCGGGCGCGGCAGCGGAGGGAAGGCGGGCTGGCGACGGCGAGGCTCGCCGGGATGCCTCGAGGCGGCGGGGCGAACGGGGCACGCCGGCGGTGGGAGGCACGGCCTCTCGGGCGCGGGCGGGGCGAGCGGTGGCTCCGGGCCCAGATGGGCTTCCCAGGGCCCAAACTGGGTCCTGACGGGCCCTGCGGGATGGAGGTGGCTGGAGCCACTTGGCGGCGGAGGAGAGGTGGGAGGTGGCTGGCGGCGGCACGGATCCCAATGGAGGCTAGGGTTCCCGAAGTAGGAAGGCTAGGGCGTCCATATATAGGCAGAAAGGGTAGGAGAGGGGGTTTTAGCCCGTTTTCGAACCGTTCGATCGCCATCGGACGGTCCCGGAGGGGAGAGGGACTAGGAGAGGGGCTAGAGGGCTGGACTTGGACTGTGGGAGAGGAGAGGGAGAGACCCGGCGACGGTTTACAGAGGCCGAAACGTCCGACGAAGGTACCGGCAGCGGTACCGCTATAAGTTCAACGGTTGGGCTATCAAACGGACTCCGAATGCGACGAAATTTGACGGGCGGTCTGTCGGTGCTAGACCAAGGCCACTCGGCAAATACCGCCCCATTCCGAGAACGTTCAACACCCGCACATGGAAAGAGACAAAAGGAGGCGCCGGGTGACATAGGAGTGCCGGATTGCAAAACGAACAACGGGGAAAATGCTCGAATGCATGAGACGAACATGTATGCAAATGCAATGCACATGATGACATGATAGGAAATGCAGGTGATGACATGGCAAAATGCAACACGCAAGCAAATGACATGGCAACGACAGCGAATAACTGGGAGACACCTGGCGCATCGGATCCGGGGCGTTACACCATCCTCCTCCACCTTCGCTCCTTTCTTCCACCTGCCATGGCGAGAGGAGGTGTTGGGCCTTCGACGGTGGCGGCGAGGGTTGCTGCTCGTCAGCGCGTCCCTCCTTCCCAAGAGCCCGCCAGCGGTGGCGGAGCCAGCCACGAGAGCAAGGGGGAGGGGCGTGGCCGAGGTCGCCGCAGCAGTCGGGGGACAGGGGGACGAGGCGGCGCGATGGTCGTGCTTCCGCCAGCGGTGCCTCCTGCGACGGAGGGTCACGTCGGGGACCAGCCCCGCGAGTTCTTCATCAGGCTGCGCCGGCCACCGCGTCGTCGTCTCCATCTACCCACCCCCTTCACTCAGGAAATGGAGCTCGATCCGCCCCAGACCCTCAGATTGCACATGAGGGGCTGCAGGACCGGCGGCACGCGGGTCAACGTCGACTTCCCCGCTCCTCATGTTATGTACCTCCGTCGCGGATGGAAGACATTTGCTCGCATCCATAGCCTGATGGTAGGGCTTGTCCTCTACTTCAAGTTAATGGAGGGCGGCTTGCTCTCCGTCAAGGTCTTCGGAGATCTTGGAACTCGCCTGAAGTGCTGCGTGGAGAGCTCCTGCGACGATGAAGATTCCTCCTCAAGCGGGAGTGACGAGGAGGATAGCGACAGCGATGATGAGGGAGTCGAGTGGCAGGATGCCGACTTCGACTTCGACTGACCACGTCGCCCCTCCCTCGGCCACGCGCCCAGCCGAGGGCCTTCAGCGCCAAGCTCTCCATCGGGGCGCTCCCCGTTGTCTCCTTGGGCGGCTGGCGTAGGAGGGCCGGAGAAGGCGAAGAAGGCGGGTGGCGTCCGTCATGTTGGAGTACGCGGGCACCGACGCCTTCGTCGCGTATTGCCGGCCCGCTGCCTCGTCTAACAGCTCCTTTCCCGGCACCAAGATGTTCTCTTGGTGCCTTCTGCTCCTTGTACCTTGCCCAGGCGCTCTTTTTGCCCTCCTGCTGCCTTGTTCCACCTTCTGTGGAGAGGGACAAGAAAGGGATTACGGGCACCTTATCTCTTTTTAGTTTGTAAGCCTGCGGGCACTTGTTAATTTTAAGACTTGTAATCCCCTTGCTCATGTTTTTGATTTCGTATGAACTGTACATGTATGGGATGTTTTTAATGAAAAAGGGTGCTTGCCGGGTTCTTTGTGTGTGAGCGAGGCCCATGCCAAGGATGAATCCTTGTTATTTTTAAGATAAACATTGTCGCCCGGCAACAGGCCTTGCCGTCTCCCCACTTCAGTCGACCATTCTCGCGCTCTTGGCGGAGGTAGGGGCGAAGTAGAGTTAGGCCCCTCATTCATTTCCTCGCCACCGCGACTACTACCAAATTCTGACCCAGGAGGTAGCTCTTGGGTACAGGAAAGGGGGAGCACGGTGGTTTTAAGAACATAAACGAGGTTTCACATGCCCCAGTTCTATACGGAAATGCATAACAGGGGGATGAAAGACTTATCTGAATCTGCAGCCCCCAGCAACCTTGGCTTGCCGTGGTTGGATCCTCGTATCTTCAGCCCCCGGCAATCTTGGCCTGTCGGGGCCGGAGCGCCGGTGCGTTCTCTTTTTCCCAAGCGGCTCAGCAGAAGTGTCCGCATGCCCTGCGAACCAAAGAGAACAGAAAGACGCACACTCGACCTCTAGGGTAGGGGTTAGTCGTCGCTAAGCACTATCAACCCTAACCGAGGGAGAGACTTAACCTAGCATTCATGTTATAGGCGCTAGCGCTTCGTTTATTTATGCTCAGGATCTGCGCCTGGCTTTGTACAGAGGGTTACATGCCTTGCCGGCAAGGCTTGTACAAAAGGTGGCTTGCCGGGAGGCCCGGCAAGCCGCGCCTTATGGTTAAAACTTGCGAAGATGCTTGATGTTCCAGGAGTTGCTCACTGGGACAGCATCTTCGGTCTCTAGGCGGACTGCGCCGGGCCTGGTGACTCGTATTACCCGATAAGGGCCTTCCCACTTTGGCGTCAACTTGTTGGAATTTTTGGCTGACAGCACGCGCCGAAGAACAAGGTCGCCTTCCTCAAAGCTTCGGGCATGAACCTTGCGGCTATGGTAGCGGCGCAAGGCTTGCTGGTAGCCTGCTGCTCTCACAGCCGCCCGAAGACGATCTCCCTAAAGGAGCGTTGCGTCATCTTGCCGCAATTGCTCTTGCTCAAGCTCGTCGTAAGCGAGCACTCGAGGTGACCCATATATGAGTTCTGTGGGGAGAACTGCTTCTGCCCCGTATACCAGGGCAAAGGGTGTCTGGCCGGTGGCTCGATTTGGCGTCGTCCTGATCGACCAAAGAACCGGCGGCAACTCATCGATCTAGCGCCTTCCGCTCTTGTGCAGCCTGTCAAAAGTCTTTGTCCTCAGGCCACGCAACACTTCAGCATTTGCCCTCTCTGCCTGGTCGTTGCTTCGTGGGTGTGCCACAGAAGCGAAACAGACCTTGCTGCCAAGGTCTTGGATGTATTGCATGAAGGTGTGGCTCGTGAACTGCGTGCCGTTGTCGGTGATGACTCTGCTCGGCACACCAAAACGGCACACTAGCCCCTTGAAGAACTTGACGGCTGACTGTGTTGTCACCTTCCTCACTGCTTCCACCTCCGGCCACTTTGTGAACTTGTCGATCGCAACGTACAAGTACTCAAAGCCCCCTACAGCGCGGGGGAAAGGGCCCAGTATGTCGAGCCCCCAGACCGAAAATGGCCAGGAGAGAGGAATTGTCTGAAGGGCCTGAGCTGGTTGATGAAGCTTCTTCGAATGGAACTGACATGCTTCGCACTTGGTTACTAGCGCCGTTGCATCCTGGAGGGCAGTGGGCAAGAAGAAACCCTGCCGAAACTCCTTGCCGGCAAGGGCCCTCGACCCTGTGTGGGAGCCACATATGCCTCTGTGTATCTCCGCCAACAGCTCCAGTCCTTCCTCCCGGGGAATGCACTTCAATCTCACACCGTTCGGTCTCCTCCTGTACAGGACGTCATCGACGAACTGATACATGGCAGACCGACGGGCTACCTTCTCCGCTTCTTCCTGCTCCTCAGGAAGCTCCTCTGTTTGGAGGAATCGGATGGTATGCTGTGCCCAGCCGGAGCCTGGGGCTCAATGGCAAGGACCAAAGGCATTTCTTCTGCCATGGGAGCGGCCGTCTCTACGGCCAAGGCTTGACGGCTTGCCGGAGTCGGTCGCTCCTCGGCAGGCTCAGAGTCCACGGCAACACCCTTGCCGGCGGCCCCTGGGGGCTCAGCGGGAAAGTACTTGCCGGGGCCTGATTTTCTCCACTTGTTCTGCTCCGTTGACGGTTCGACGGATGGTTGAGTTAACTAAAGCAAAAAGGTACCTGGTTCCACAGGTATCTTGAATGCAGCACGCTTTGACAGGTAATCAGCAATGTCGTTCTCCACTCGGGGAACGTGCTCCGCTTGCATACCGTCGAAGCGCTCCTCCAGCTTCCTCACCTCATCCACATAGGCCTCCATCAACGGGCTCTTATAATCTTGTTGACTTGTCTGACGACAAGTTGCAAATCACCCCTGACGATGAGCTTTTTAACTCCGAGGTCTGCCACGATCCTGAGACCGGCAAGCAACCCCTCGTACTCTACAGTGTTGTTAGTGGACATCTCCCTAGGAAAGTGCATCTGGATTACATACTTGAGGTGCTCTCCGGTGGGTGCGACGAGCAGCACGCCAGCACCGGCGCCTTGCAGCGAGAAAGCTCCATCAAAGTACATAATCCAGTCGCGAGCTATTTCCTTGCCGGGGAGAGTGGTCTCCAGGATCTCTTCCTCAGGCGTTGAGGTCCATTCTGCCATGAACTCCACTAGGACTCTACTCTAGATTGTTGAGGTACTTTCAAACTTCAACCCAAAGATTGATAACTCCAAGGCCCACTCCACAATCCTTCCGGTTGCGTCTGGGTTGTGTAGTATCCGTTGCAACGGGAGGAGGGTGACGACAGTGATCTCGTGGGCCTGGAAGTAATGACGCAACTTCCTCGAGGCCATAAGGAGGCCGAAGAGCAATTTCTGCACACCGGAGTACCTTGACCTAGCCCCCTGCAAGAGGGAGCTGACAAAATAAACCGGGTGCTGCATCATCTTCTTCTTCGGCACCACTTCATTGGGCTGTGCGGGCCCTGTCCTGATGGCGTCAGACTCTGCCGGGGGCCTTGCCTTGCTGGCACCAGGCCCTGCCGGGGGAATCTCTGACTCGCCGTCTGCCGGTCCTGCCGTCGCCACTGCCTCTTCGTCGACCTCCCTCTGTGCCACCAGCACGGCGCTAACCACTTGATTCATCGCCGCCAGATACAGCAGCAACAGCTCTTGCAGTTTAAGCACCACCAGTACTGGTGTAGAAGAGAGGTATTTCTTCAGATCCTACAGCTCCTTCCCCTTCGGCTGACTCCTTCCCGGATTGACCCCTTGAAACGTGCCCGTTTCCTCGAGTTCTTCATCAGGAATTTGCAGCCTCTTGATCACAACAGGCGAGATCAAGCTCAGACCAGCCCCACCATCGACTAACATCTTGTTCACCTTGAGGTTGCGTATCATTGGTGAAACCAACAACGGCAAGCACCCGACCGCAGTTGTGCGATCAGGGTGGTCCTCGGCGTCAAAGATGATAGGCGTGCTGGACCACTTCAGTGGCTTCTGAGCGTCGAATGATGGCTCCGCTGCTGTGATCTCACGCGCCCACTGCTTGAGCTGGCGGTGAGAGGTATGCAGCGAGGCCCCACCATCTACGCACATGGCCTCTGTAGCTTTCTGGAACTCATGCTCGCCGGACTCGTTGTCTTTGTCATGATCATCGTCTTCCTGCTTCTTGTCGCGGCCCCGAGCGGGCCTCTCTTGCTGGTTATCCTTGCCGCGACGACCTCCTTGGCCGCCACGCTTCTTGCTGGATCCGTGGGCACCATCCTGGCCCTTCTCCTTGTCCCGCCTCTCATACTCAGCTTTTTGCTTCTCAGCAAGCAGCTTGACTTGTCAACGGTTCTGGAGGTCGTGGCCCTTGGTGCGCGGTGGATCTTGCAATACTGCTTGTCGGAGCCCCCTGGCTTGTCGGCAGCCGCCAAGGCCCGGCAGGCTGCACACCCGGCAATTTCCCTGCCGGGGTCGTCTGCCTTGGCCTTCTTGGCGGCGCCGGTGTCGTCGGATCCCTCGACGGCAAGCACGGTCTTGCCCTTGCGTTTCCTGTTGCAACGCCGGCCCTTCTTCATCGGGGCGGCGGTGTCTTCATCAGTAGAGTCGGTTTCCACGCCGGCGTCCTCGCCGGGGTACTTCCTTCCCTCTTCAGCCCGGGCGCACCTATCGGCCAGAACATAAAGTTTGGCCACATCCTTAACCTTGTTCATCGCCAGCTCTTCGCGCATCTTGCGGTTGCGCACATTCTGATGGAACGCGCTAATCACGGCGGCGGGATGAACATCGGGGATGTTGTACTGCACCCGGCTGAACCTCTGGATGTACTTGCGCAGGGTTTCCCCTTCCTTCTGGGGAATGATATGCAAATCACTGGCCTGGCCATGAGCTTGGTGGCCTCCGGTGAAGGCACCAATGAACTCATGGCACAGATCCGACCAAGAAGAAATGGAATCCGCCGGCAAGTGCATTAACCAATACATGACATTGGGATTCAGTGCCAACAGGAAGTAATTGGCCAGCACCTTGTCGTCGCGAGCTCCGGCAGCTTGCATCGCGATGGTGTAGATGCTGAGGCACTCTGAAGGATGGGTCTTGCCGTTGTACTTCTCGCCGACGTCGGGCTTGAACGTGCGGTGGGACGGCCACTGGAACTGCCGCAGCTGACGGGTAAAGGCTGGGCAACCCACCTCGTAAGGTAGGCCACCGGAGCCCCCCGGTGTTGGGCGGTCCATAGCGGGTCCCGCCCGCTTATCCGACTGGTGGCGTGTATCGCGCCGGTGCTCGATAGTGGTTCGAGCATCTTCATGGGCTCCGTCTCTGGATTTTGTGGTGTGCGGCCCGCCGTCTTGCGCATGAACGACGCCGCTCGCCAGGCTCTGACTGCCAGAGTGATGTTGGTGCTCGCAGGCCATGCCTCGGGTCCTGTCCGCGATCGGCCCGCTACTCGCCCTCACCGGTACGGGCCGTCTGGCTCCCGACGAACCGACCGCCGTGGCCGCCTTCTTCTTGGGAGCCATGGCGACGAAGAACTACTAGGCTAACAGCTAGACCAGATTCTCACAACTGCAACCCCCTACCTGGCGCGCCAAAGATGTCTGGGAAACGACACCTATGGGATCAATGGGATCCCTTCTACGGTCGGCGGGCGCGGGGTCGTGAGAAGAGCAGGTCTAACAAGAAGCACACGGATTGTTTACCCAGGTTCAGGCCGCGAGGATGCGTAATACCCTAGTCCTGCTTTGGTGGATGTATTGAGTGTTCTTGAGCTTTCGAACTAGCTACGGTGGCTGTGTAATTCCAAAAAGCCGAATCCCCCTCCTGGTCACCTCGGGCCTCCTTTTATAGGAAAAAGGGGTTGCCACAGTGGCAGACAGGAGGTGGAAAGGCCTACAGTGTGCGAGCTTATCGCACGGCATTACGGGACAAAGTGCATTAAATGCGCTACTTAGGTGTCCATTAGCTTTATCGAGGACGGGAACGAGGCCCGTCCCGTCCGTCGCCGCTCCGCCTCGCTTCAACACGTGCCCAGGCCAGCGATGCATGCAGCGCCATGTAGGCATGCAGGCAGCTGAGGTGGCGTGGTGGTAGGGCCTTCATGAAGATCTGCATGCCACCACACAGGTGCTTGCTGAGTTGGCCTAGAAGCTGCATGTTGCCACGCAGGTGCCTGCCCAGCTGGTTGGGCTGGCAGCTGCATGCGAACGGCGGCGGAGTCTTGGTTGGTGCGGGCCTGGCAGTGGCCCCGCTGGCGCTCTCGGCAAGGGCCTTGCCGGGGGCCCGGCAAGGGTCTTGCCGTGGTGTCGCAGTCGTCCCCGGCAAGACGCTTGCCGGGGGCCTTGTGGATTCCCTCGGCTCGGATCCCACCGAGGGTCACCGTCTTCTCCTCCTCATCTGATCTCACATATCTATGGTCTTGACAAAGATCTGCATGCCACCACGGAGGTGCCTCCCGAGCCCTGGGTCCAACGTAGTTGGTTGGGTTGGAACCCGTGGGCTCAAGAGTGGCTCGCTCTGTTGGTGTTGGGCAAGTTGCCCTGGCAAGGCTCTTGCCGGGGCCGCGGAAGCCGCCCCGGCAAGGGTCTTGCCGGGGGAGTCCACCTCGCCCCTTTGCTGTCTTGTGTTTATGGTCTTGGCGTTGCCTCTGATCGCCTTGTGCCTTTGGCTTCTCTCCGGCTTCCCACCCCTGTCCTGCTTAGTGTGGCCATGGGCGCGGCTCCAACTGTCCGCGCACAAGTAAAGGGGTAAAAAAGGAGCGCCCCTACTTTTGTACACCGACAATTGGGAACAAGAAACATCGCACACGGTCCGGAGATAACAACCGTGTGCTATGAAACCGAAAAACCCTCGAGGCGGGTAGATATTTTCTAGGGATGCAGGCGGGATTGGGAAGAAGAAACATCGCAGACGGTCCAGAGATAACAACCGTGTGTTATGAAACAGAAAAACCCTTGAGGCGGGCAGATATTTCTGAGAGGGGGAACCTCGTGGAGCCCAATGTACTGTGCGGATTTGTGTGTGGCAGGGGCACCGGCGTGGCACACGGTTAGTGTGAGTGAACCGTGTCTATTGCGTCATCCGACTTGTCTAATGTTCATAAATTTGGCGAAAAATGACGCGGGAGAGGGTCGGAACACGAACACACTTGCATGTGGACCAAATTTATGTATGAAAAGGGTGGTTTGATTTTCAAATACCAAATGCAACTTCGATGTGGCATCTCTCTCGCAAAGCACACGGTATTGCATGCCCCCAAACCCCCCCCCCCCTCGTGTCGGCACGAAGGGAATCCTAAGCTATGAATGCATGCCCCCTCCCCCCCCCAACCGAGGTTCACCTAGCAAAGTGTGAAGTAGATAGCAGCCCCCCTCCTCCCTCGTGTCGGCACGAAGGGAATCCCAAGCTATGAATGCATGCCCCCCAACCGAGGTTCACCTAGCAAAGTGCGAAGTAGCTAGCAGCCCCCCCCCCTCCCTCGTGTCGGCACGAAGGGAACCCTAAGCTATGAATGCATGCCCCCCAACCGAGGTTCACCCTAGCAAAGTGCGAAGTAGCTAGCAGCCCCCCTCCCTCATGTCGGCATGAAGGGAATCCTAAGCTATGAGTGCATGCCCCCCAACCGAGGTTCACCCTAGCAAAGTGCGAAGTAGCTAGCAGCCCCCCCCCCCTCGTGTCGCCACGAAGGGAATCCTAAGCTATGAATGCATGCCCCCCCAACCGAGGTTCACCTAGCAAAGTGCGAAGTAGAAACCCCCCCCCCCACACACACACACACACACTTTCAGTCGGCGGGCCAGAGAGGCATATCTCACCAAGACGGGTCATAAAATGGACAAAGAATAATCCACCTTGGTCGTACAACCTCTCTCTTGTTGTTGGTCAAAGTGATGGCCGTCCATGCGACCCCGGAGATGGGCTAGCTCGCCAATAATCACGCAAGTAGCTAGTCCCCGAAGACAACCACTACATGCGTGTGGCCCAAACATATGTATGGAGGTGTGTATTTTTTAGTAACAATGGAACAACTTTGATGTGGCACCGTGATTTCGAACTAGAAATCCCCACACCGAGTGAGGGTTAGGTTGACGATGCATATGTATGTTACACCACACTTCAAGCCAATGACGGGGATTCATGCATGCATAGTATATGTGCTCAAACATAAGGTTTGAATCTCACCATGACCTATACTATGATAACACGAACCAAATGAAGAATCCGCCATGGTAACCTATCTTGTTGTTGGTCAAGGTGACCATGGATGTCCACGCGGGCCCACGAATATATAGTCTTGTCGCCAATAACCACGCGAGGGAATGTACCATTCGAAGGCAACCACTACATGCATATGTATGGAGGTGATGCGTGCATGCATGTTTGAATACTATTTCACAACATTGATGTGGCGCGTGCGTAAAAAATCGTACACTAGCTCCCCACACAGAGCGGGATCGGTTCATGACGTGTCGTTGTACTAGCCACTTCGACTCGATGGGAGGGATTCATGCGTACACATGCATGTGTGTGTGCTCAAACTGTATCATGCATGTCATCCCAGAGCATGACCTATATATATACCGTATTACAAGCAAAAATAATAATCCCCTCCTAAGTCAAATTAACCTCTCTTGTTGTCAGGCAAAAAGTAGTGATGGACCAAGCGGGCCCACAGATGGAAAGTATCGATATCGTTGATAACTGCTTAAGTGGGTGCGAGAGGACAACCACCACTGCTTTGCATGTGGGCCAAACATATATATGTTGAATACCCAAAATGCACAACTTTGATGTGCCACATGCCTCAAAAACCGTAAACCATGCACCCACACAGAGCGAGGTTCATGAAGCATACTACATATGATGGTCCCCTTCCCCCCTCTTCGCCACATACTATATGCTCCTGCCGTAATATGTACAACCCAAAAGAATCCTCATCGATGGTGAAATTAATTAACCTCTCCCGATGTAGGTCAAAGTGATGCATGCATGCATCGACGATGGCCTCGTGGGCCCACATATGGAAGCGTCACACGTGAGTGTCCTAGCTAGGATAACCACCGCGTGCATGCATGTGGCCCAAAAAGGTGTTGTGTGATGTTTGAATAGCCAATTTCACAATTTTGATGTGGCATGTGCCTCGGAAACCAAAAAGTCCCGACACTGAGTGAGGTGTACTTGTTCACGGACGCGTACATATAGTATATATGTTAGTCCCCTCCCACCTCTTCGACGCGTATTATATACCACCATAACACAAACAAAAAAGATTCTACCTTGCTGGTCAAATTAACCTCACTTCCGGCTGTTCGTCAAATTGATGGACGACGACCTCGCGGGCCCACAGAAAGCGTCACACGCGAGTATCGAGTGTCGTGTAGGACAACCATCGACTGGATGTGGCCAAAACATGTATGTATGAAAGGGTTGTGTAATGTTTTAAATAACGATTTCACGACTCTGATGTGGCACCGTCCTGCCTAACAAAACGGCCAACCCACACGGTGGCTCACAACTTGTAGTGTACTGCGAGCCACCCGCAACCCCCAGACGCACACACCCACACACACACCGTGAATCTTCCGCAACTACGATGCATGTTAAATTAATTATCCCACGGTGAACATATGTTACCAAAGGAGGGACGTTTTAATTTCAAAAAAAATCACAGAGATCATTAAGACGTTTTAGTACATTAATTGATTGATTTTCTACGGGGTATAATGTGCAAAAATCAAATTTGAGCTACATGCACACGTGACAGTGCACCTAAATGGATTGCAAAAACACATGTGTCTCACTGGGTGCTTGTTTACTCCCCGTGCAACAAATTTCAAATATTGAGAATCTTGATTTTTAAATTCTAGTACATCCAAAACCTATTTGAAGTTCATGAAACTTATCGTGTTGTCATATGGACACCAATACAAAGTGGCATTATACTTTTTTTGTCAAATTTGAGACTAGTTTTGACATAATCTTTATCTAATTACAAACGGGAGATTATTAATAATTGGGAACCAATATCCCAAACGGATTATTTATTCAACCGTGAGCGTTAGACCAACAATGGATACGTGCAATGTTCAGTTAAGCAATAAAGTTGCAGCATTAATCATCCAAATAGAAAAACAATATACGTGCCGCCGCGCGACCCGTGTGTCGTGCGAGCAGGCGTGAGTTGACGGGATGCATGCGAGCAGTCCGCCACGCAGGCCGGCGGGGAGGTGTGCGTGCAGGTGTGTGAATTGAGGAGGCGTGCTCACTGCGTAGTGTCATCGGGAGGCGTGCGAGTAGCTGTGTGAAACTTTGATAGGCATGCCAGCAGTCCGGTGCGCGGTGAGCCATCTGTTTGACCGCCGCCCGCCTCTCTCCCACAACTCCCACTACTCCATATTAATGGTGCGGCCAAGTGGCCGCACCCCCCATCCTCGCCACACACACACAATCCTCTCTCTCCGCTTGCATCTGATACGTCTCCAACGTATCTATAATTTATGAAGTATTCATGCTACTATATTATCTGTTTTGGATGTTTATGGGCTTTACTAAACACTTTTATATTATTTTTGGGACTAACCTATTAACCCAGAGCCCAGTACCAGTTTCCGTTTTTTCCCTTGTTTCAGTGTTTCGCAGAAAAGGAATATCAAACGGAGTCCAACGGAATGAAACCTTCAGGAGCGTGATTTTTGGAACGAACATGATCCAGGAGACTTGGAGTTGAAGTCAAGGAAGCTTCGAGGTGGGCACGAGGCAGGGTGGCGCGCCTGCCCCCCTGGGCGCGCCCCCACCCTCATGGGCCCCTCGTGGCTCCCCTGACCGACTTCTTTCGCCTATATATATCCATATACCCTAAAAACTTCGGGGGGCAGAATAGATCGGGAGTTCCGCCACCGCAAGCCTCTGTAGCCACCAAAAACAAATCGGGACCCTGTTCCGGCACCCTGCCGGAGGGGGGATCCCTCACCGGTGGCCATCTTCATCATCCCGGCGCTCTCCATGACGAGGAGGGAGTAGTTCACCCTCGGGGCTGAGGGTATGTACCAGTAGCTATGTGTTTGATCTTTCTCTCTCGTGTTCTTGAGGTGGTACGATCTTGATGTATCACGAGCTTTGCTATTATAGTTGGATCTTATGATGTTTCTCCCCCTCTACTCTCTTGTAATGGATTGAGTTTTCCCTTTGAAGTTATCTTATCGGATTGAGTCTTTAAGGATTTGAGAACACTTGATGTATGTCTTGCCGTGCTTATCTGTGGTGACAATGGGATATTCACGTGATCCACTTGATGTATGTTTTGGTGATCAACTTGCGGGTTCCGCTCGTGAACTTATGCATAGGGGTTGGCACACGTTTTCATCTTGACTCTCCGGTAGAAACTTTGGGGCACTCTTTGAAGTACTTTGTGTTGGTTGAATAGATGAATCTGAGATTGTGTGATGCATATCGTATAATCATACCCACGGATACTTGAGGTGACATTGGAGTATCTAGGTGACATTAGGGTTTTGGTTGATTTGTGTCTTAAGGTGTTATTCTAGTACGAACTCTATGATAGATCAAACGGAAAGAATAGCTTCATGTTATTTTACGACGGACTCTTGAATAGATCGATCAGAAAGGATAACTTTGAGGTGGTTTCGTACCCTACAATAATCTCTTCATTTCTTCTCCGCTATTAGTGACTTTGGAGTGACTCTTTGTTGCATGTTGAGGGATAGTTATATGATCCAATTATGTTATTATTGTTGAGAGAACTTGCACTAGTGAAAGTATGAACCCTAGGCCTTGTTTCAACGCATTGCAATACCGTTTGTGCTCACTTTTACCACTTGTTACCTTGCTGTTTTTATATTTTCAGATTACAAAAACCTATATCTAGCATCCATATTGCACTTGTATCACCATCTCTTCGCCGAACTAGTGCACCTATACAATTTACCATTGTATTGGGTGTGTTGGGGACACAAGAGACTCTTTTTTA
This sequence comes from Triticum aestivum, assembly GCF_018294505.1. NCBI lineage: Eukaryota > Viridiplantae > Streptophyta > Magnoliopsida > Poales > Poaceae > Triticum > Triticum aestivum. The sequence continues at coordinate 267,637,295 of NC_057811.1, forward strand.
TTTTGGTTGCAGGGTTGTTTGAGAGAGACCATCTTCATCCTACGCCTCCCACGGATTGATAAACCTTAGGTCATCCACTTGAGGGAAATTTGCTACTGTCCTACAAACCTCTGCACTTGGAGGCCCAACAACGTCTACAAGAAGAAGGTTGCGTAGTAGACATCAGCACCCACGACGCCGCTCTCTGTCCTCAAAGCCGTCGGTGTATGAGGACGCTATCGTAGCGTCCTGGTTTATTGGTCCCCTTATCTATGTCTGAGTATGTTAAATAGTTCGTCAAAATTTGGTAAAAATTACAAAGGGGGGCCAATAAACCAGGACGGAAGTAGTACGTCAATCACACACGGTTCCCAAAATTGGAACCGTGTGCAATGACTTTCATTTTGCCTGTTGCGTCAATCACACACGGTTCGCTCTAGCAAACCGTCGCCCCAAAATTCTTTGGGGGACAGAAAACCCTCACCACCCAATTCAAAAAAGAAAATAGAAAACCCTCACCATCCCCCCGTCACAAAAAACCCGCCACCCCGCCCACCACCCCCTCCGGTACGGTCCCCATTCACACCTGCACAAGCTCCTCTGCGTCTATGCCATGGCACCGCCTATCGCGGCGGTAAACACATAGCTCGACGTCTGTCACCGCCGCCAGGCTGCCGGCAAAGCCCACCGCATTTCGCCACTTCCGCTTGTCGCCGCCTATCGCCATCGACTTTCTCAACACTGCTCGCGGTCGACCCAGCTCCGCTCGGTTGGGGAATCTGCCGTACTGAGGGTTCTTTCTCATGGACGACAAGGTAACTAATTTAATGAGATATTATCTCATCTCTTATCCCAGTTCATCTGCCTCCTTTAATCACCCGGCGGAAATCGCCATGAACTCATTTTTATTCGAGCTGATTTGAGGGTTTTCTTCCGTTCATAGAATGTACAGTGCGCTGACGCTTCAGGACTTTGCGACCTCCGCCAGAGATTCCATCTCACCGTACCAGATAACTTGAGGACACGCGCGGTATGTTCAATCTCACCCTAAATCGGTTGGCATGGCCTACTTTCCTGAACATAGTCTAAATATTGCTACATTTGGATAAAAGGTGCCACATGCACCATATACGTCAAAGGGGATTTCCCCCCTCTTCTTTCTATATTAGGCAAATTAATGATGTATTGTTCTTTCGATCACTCTCATATTTCCATGACATCATGTTTACCCTATCTGTTTAATTATAGATTTTTGTCCTTCGATTTCAATAGCTGTACAGTTCTTTCAGTTTGGGCCCATATTTGCATGTTACCATATTTTCTTTAACAATCCTACCATTTTCTGTAGCACATCCCTTGCTATGCAACAGATTATGTAGTGCACAATTTTTCCCTTTACATAGATCAAGGCTCCACGGATGTCATACTGCACACAAACCATGGATTTACAATCGTTGCTACTTTAATACTTGATGAACGTGGTGACTCCTATTTTGGCACTGGCTTTTGGAAAGAAATTTCTAAGTCTTATGTACTGAAAGCTGGCACTAAAATTGCACTGCACATAAAAGGGCCTGGTCATGAGATATATGCTAACTTCCCCGACAAAATCATCCGTCCAGACTTTGTTTGAAGTAAGTTTTCTTTTCAAATATCTGCATGTTGACTTCCCAGGAGTGTCAAATGAATTGTGTAGTATTTAAGCAACTAATTATTATTCTCTTTTCTTACTATGTTCCTACCTAATAACTTCTAGTTACCAATACACTTTTCTATTGCCCTGTTTTAACTAAATATTCCCTGTACTCCCATTTCTATCAGAAAGCGCTGCTGACAAGGAGACTCCGGAGGTGGAGAACGGAGCTGCCAACAAGCGGAGGCGGGGCGAGCTAGAACCACAAGCGACTCCAGCAGACCTAGACTTCATCAGCAGCCTCCCCGATGATATGTTGACAGTCATCATCTCCCTCCTCCCAATCAAATATGGGGTGCGGACAATCGTCCTTTCCCGGCGATGGCGCCCCCTATGGAACTCCAGCCCTCTCAACCTCATCGACACCCACGAGCTCTGCCACGGCTATCGCAAAAGCTTGGATGTGTTCTCCAAGATCATCGGCAGTCACCTTGGGCCAACCAGAGGCCTTAGAATGGGCAAGTTCCGTTCCAACGGCAAGGACCGTGCCAAGCTTGACGACTGGTTCCAATCCCCTACCCTAGATCAGCTCGAGGAGCTCACTTTTGATGATGGGCATATGCGGTCGCTACCAACGTCCACCCTCCGCCTCACGCCCACGCTGCACGTCGCCAAGTTCAGGAACTGCCATCCCCCCTTAATGACGCACCCGCTCTTATTCTACCATGACTGAAGCACCTCGATCTCGTCGCCGTCTGCCTCTCAAACAGTGACATGGAGCGCCTGCCCCATGGCTATACTGCACTTGAGTACCTTTGTCTTCAGGCGATCAATGGGTTGAGTACCTTACACATCACCTCCATGACTCTCCGGACTATTTATGTGTGTTGCTCGTGCGGTAGGAAGACATCACAAGATGTGTACCACGGTATGGTCACTGAGGACACACCTGCACTTAAGAGATTACTTGTAGTTGATCAAGAAGGTCCAACAAGAATCAATGTCATTTCTGCGCCGAAATTGATAGTGGTGGGCTACTCATCTCACAAATACTCCGAACTTGTTATTGGATCCACACCCGTTCAGGTACAACAGCCGCCTTCTACCTCTCCTTCTACAAATTAACATTATTTCTAATTTTGAAGATGTTTGTTCGTCTGTCATTCAGAAAATGATTCCGACAAGCTTGACCCCGAAACTGCGCACAGTGAAGGTCTTGGCACTAGAATCTATCGGCCCCAACCTGGAGCAAGTTGTCAGTTTCCTGAGATGCTTTCCGTGCCTGGAGAAGCTATATATCGAGGTGATGTTCCTTTCCTGTTAAATGTTAACCATAAGGAAGTTCAATTTGTGACACCTTTTTCCAAGTTTACAATGACAATGTACTACAATTTCTGAAGGTTCTTTTGGATGATTTCAGTACATACATGCCCCCCCCATATTGGTTGCTTGATCCATATGGTTACAATCAATAAACATTTATCCTTTGGATTCATCTGTACTAGTTTTCTTAGGGAACTTTTCATCCACTCCAACCTCTTGTGAAGAAGGCTACATTTTTCTAGAATGTAATCAAATGCCCATGTTAATCATGTCAGATCGAAGATGGCATGTTAGTGCATTTTATAAATCCTGCAAGCCAAATAGGCATGTAGTAATGTTCAAAACTGCATGTTGGCACTAACACGTTTTCTTCTTTTGCAGATAAGATTAGGCCCAGTGGTGGATAATGTGATACACTATAACAATCATGTCGAATGCCTAGATCTGCATCTCTTAGAAAGTACTTTGAACTCCTACCAAGGGACCTTACGGAAGATTATATTTGCCAGGTTCTTTGTTCTCAAAGCAAGGGTGCTGAAGGAAATGAGGTTTGCCCTACATTTATTTCGAAAAAATGAATGGTTTGTTGATCAGCGCCGGCGCCTGCGGCAGAATGGAATAGGCTTCAACAATGCTGAATTTCATTTTGGAACTTCAGATGACAGAGTAATCAGAAGTCATCGTGTCAACCCCATACATGACTTCTCAGTGGCTGACCCCTTTGCAAAAATTGTGAGGTTTTGAAAACAGACCTAGAAGCGGTGATATTAGTTTGAACCTCTCTGATATCCATGTTCAGCGGATCAGCGCGAGTGTTTGCAGCTGATGAGCTGAATTTCATTTCTAATATCAGTTTGAACCTTGTAATCTTCGTATTTGAGCCATATAACTCTGGAATTCGAACCTTGTAATATTTTGAGATTTTGTGGTACAATCGTTGAAATGGCATCGTATGAGACTCGTATATTGCTAGCACTATTTTGACCTTAATATGCAATGGTCTTAGATATATTAACCATTCTCGAATCTGTGTACCTTGTCAATCTCACAGCACACGATCTGTATAGCTAACTCGACTGCGATCTTCGACATTATTGCACATAGTTGGTTTCTTCCACCGTGTGCACTGTAGAGCGCAGAATTAATTATCGCACTTGAGTGTCCATCATCACCCTTCTGTGTAACTTTGACCTCATAACCCAAGGGTAAACTTATGACCGAAGTCATTCCACACACTTCGTTTTTACAAAGCTTTTTGCCAATAAACGCCCACGATTTGTCCCTCTTCTAGCCGACGTGGCCAAACTAGCCGGGCGGGAAGCTTGCATGGTAAACAGCGCGGTAGCACGGGAACAGGCTCACCGACGATACACATGGCGCATCTTCGAGCCCACGCGTGCGGTGCGGTGTTGTCAAGCGTGCACTGGAATCCTCCGCTATGAACGCCGTGACAAGACGTGACGATTACAGGCCGGCCGGCCCCCAGTTATTACAGCGGCCATTTAACCCTTGTGTCTCTTCAACCTTTCGATCGCGCCCCACCATTGCAAGAAGCACACCCACCACGAGAAATTCTTAGACGGTATCCTGCGCGGCTCCAATGGCGCTCCGAGCAGCTACAGACGACGAGCAGCAGTTCACCATGCGTGCCGTGGTGGACACCCATAGAAGGTTCATGGACCTCTCAGTGGTGTACACCAACGACCCGGTCTGGGTGGAGCACTCCATCCAAATCATGGAGCTTTTGCTTGCCGAGGAGAAGTACAAGGTGGTAGGGTTCGACCTCGAGTACACCCGCGCTCGTGTGGGGTCTCGTCCCAGGGTTGCCGTCGCCCAGATGTGTGTGCGCCACCATGTCCTTGTCTACCAGTACTGCCTGGCCACAAGGCCTTGCGAGCGTTTCGCCAGGTTTGTCAACAAGCCCCACTACATGTTCGCTATGGTGGACATCACCAATGATGTAAAGGCGCTCGAGAATTCGAGCATCGCCTACCAGAATCTTGTCGACATCCAGCGCCAATACAAGATCTGAGGCAGCAAGGAGCATGAGAAGGACTCACTGGTTCACCTCGCCAAGGCCATCATCAACCCCTACTACAGAGACATGAAGGATTCGTGCGACAAGGACAAGCGTGCCTCGCACTCGGCCTGGATGGAGAAACTCAACAAAGCTCACATCGTGTACGCGCCCAAGGAGGCATACACGAGCTACGACATGTGCAGGCGGATCGTTGACATGAGGAAGTGCCTCCTTCCCCGAAATGGCCAGGGATCCAGCCGGAAGCAGAGCAATGGCAAGCGTCGTCACAACAATAAGTAGATGATTAGATCCTCATTTCTCCTACTTTAGTATGCATGTAATTGCTTACTTTGGTGTGTGGAAATGTTATGTGTGTAGTCACTTGTGTAATTGTATGCTTAATTTGGTTATGCAATGCTGCCTTTTTAAGTATATATGTTGATGCTGTGTAGACAGAGCGTAGATGTTGTGCGGACAAAGAAAATCACATCGCACACGGACTAAACAATGGAACCCGTTGGTGATGTTTTCATCAATCACTCACAATTGTATACCAGCAATCGTTTGCTCACAACACACACGGCTTGTTAGCAGTAATCGTCTGTGTTGTTATCGGTCTTCGCACACGTTTTCGATTACAGACCTGTTTGCCGTGTATCACACACATCTTGTTAAGTTGAACCATTTCTGTTCTCATGTCTCAACGCAAATAGTTCATCCGAGTGAACCGCATGCCGTATATCGCACACACCTTGATCTGGCTGACCGTTTCTTTTGTGTTGCCTAATCACAAACAGTTCATCCGAGTGAACCGTATGCTGTATATCGCACACACCTTCATCTGGCTACCCGTTTCTTTTGTTCCTCCTCATCGCAAATAGTTAATTGAGCAGAACCGTATGCCCTGGATCGCACACGCAACTAAAATATGAACCGTGTTTGATGCATCCTCCACCGCAAACGTTTTGCACCTTTTCTGACGGGTTTTTTACACCACCGTTTGCGATTATGGCATCGCACACAGTTTCGTCGAAGGGTCTCTGATCGTAGTGTCGCGTTAGCGACATCCTGCAATAGTGATATAGGATAAGCAGGTAGGTAACAATAGTAGATTACAAAATCAGGCTATGCATCAGAATAGGATCAATCAAATGCAGTAGCAAATTCTAATGCAAGAATGAGAGAGAAGGAAATGGGCGATATAGGAATGATGAAGGGGGATTTGCTTGCCTGGAAGAACTGCTGCAAGTGGCTGGACGTCAGAGGTGTAGTTGTACCTGGGAGCAGCGTCGGTCTCGGTATGTATCAGAGAGAAGAGGGAAAAAACAATAGATATAATGCAAACGAATGCATCACGATGCATGACATGGCGATATACTATGCTAGGGGTAACCTAACACAGTGCTACACGTTAGAGACGGGGCGGGAAAACATCTGGGAATGTTTTTCCGGCTTTCGGTTGTTATCGGACAGATGAAACAGAGGAGGATCCATGTTCATCATGTTAGAGGCATCTGACAGATGAGTGGAAAGCATAAACGGATTCGTTATATTTTTCTAAGCAACTTTCATATTAAATTATTTATATGATTTTTCCAAGCTTTAAACATTTTATGAAATTCTGGAACTTATTATTTATCGAAATTAAAATAGCAAAAAGCTAAATGTACCCAAAAACGTACCCAGCAGACCAGCACAGTGGCTGACTCGTGGGGCATGTTGGCTGAGCCAACTGACCAGTCAGCAGAGGCTCACTGGTGGACCACTGCCTAGTCAGCACCCAGTCAGCAGTCAACTTTGTTGACTGTTGACCTGGTCAAACTGCTGGTGGGGGGCCAGTTTCAATGACTCAGCGCAAGTTAACATAGTTTAGTCAGGTTATTTAAACGTGGGTCCCACGTGTCAGTGGCATAGTTAAACCAAACGTTATAGAGAGTGGGCCCCGGCTGTCAGCGAGCTTCAGCAGTTAGATTAGCAACTAATCTACTTAGTTAGTGGTCGGGCCCACTGGTCCGCGGCCCAGCGGATGGTTTAAACCGACAGGCGCATCGACAATGACCGAACGTAGTGGCGGTAGCGCGGTACCTCATCGGGATTGCTCCACAGGCGATGGGAGGACGCGTGGGTGGTACCATTCGAGTGCCCGTGGCACGACGCGTCGAACAGCGGCGAGGAAAGACGATGGGGCTGCCACAGTGGAGCACACCGTCGGCCATGGCGGCGACGGCAGAAGCAGCAGTAAGGCGGGCGCGAGCGACAGTGGCACGGGGCAAGGGCGGAGCCACGTACGGCGTGAGGGACCAACGATGGGGGATGCCGAGCGAGACAGGGCGCGACAGGGCCGGCCAAGGCGGCGGCTACGGACAAGACCGACGACGGCCGGAGCACATGTTTGCGGGGATGGTGGCTAGCGCACCGGAACGACAGAGGGAAGAGGGGGAAAACGGCCAGGGGCTCACAGCGATGCCGGCAGGTAGCTCAAGAGAGCTGGGGTGGTCGGAGATGAGAAAACCGAGCGGTGAGGTGCGGCAGCCGTGGCAGAGGAAGAAGAGGTCGATGGCGAGCTTGGCGACGACCTGGTGATGAACTCGAGGTCGGAGACGAATGAGACAACGGCGGTGGGGCACCTGGAAGCCGTGGCGCCGCTCGGGGTGGCCGGTGGCCGCATGATTGGCGGCGGCGCAGTGACTTTCCGGCCGAACGTCAGGACAGAGAGGGAGAGGGGTGAGCGAGAGGGGGATCTGAGGGGGGCTAGGGTTTGCGGGAAAGAGAGAGAGCGTCGAGGGCGGGGCCTATCCGCTCGGGGTGGCCGGGGATGGCCGCCACGACGATGGTCTGGCTGGTAGATGGCCGCCACCTCCCCTTCCTCTTTGTAGCGAGGTGGGGGACTGTGGGCGTGGGCTGGATGAGCCGGCCTGGCACCGTTGTCGCGGCTAGCCGTGGCATAGTGATAGTTTGCTTTTTTCTGTTTCTTATTTTTCAGGCACTTTTTGTATTTTATTATCCTATCATTTAATTTTAGTTTTTGGTCAAACTTATTACATAAATACTTTGTTACATACGAGAGCTGCACAAAAAGTTTGAAGCCATTTGGAAATATTTAAATATTTGTTTATTATGAAAGGCTATTTTATTTGCTGCTGGACCACTTTATAAATTCCTAGGGATTATTTGGTGGGTCAAATAATGTTGGGTTCAACATGACAATGATCAGGGGAATTTATAGAATATCGTGAACATTTTAGTTTTACTGTTTGAAGAAATAATTTATTTGACTTTATTTTAAATTTGAAAATGGCTTTGATTTTTATCAAGTGGCAATTTGGCTTAGTTGAACTTGATGACATGGCACCATTGGTGTGAGGTCACTGTAGCATGACACTTGGGGTGTTACATTCTTGTTATTGGATATATGCTTAACTAATGCTCTAGTTTTCAGCAAAGATTATGAACTAACAATATTCATGATAATATTTAGGTCTCACATTTACTCATACCAATGACATAACCAACTAGCGAGCAATAATAAGATATCTCAGATGCCAACACTTTTTTCAAAAAAATCATGATATAATATGATAACTTGGTATCTCGCTAGCCCTTTCTGAGACCGCAAAACATAAATGCAGAGCAACTTAATGAGCGGTACGGGCACACAAAACAGATGCTTATTTGAATGTTTAGAGGTGGCACGTGCAAATTTACTTGGAAAGGCAGGGTAATACCGCATATAGGTAGATATAGTGGACTCATCTGGAACAACTTTGGGTTTAAGGATTTGGACACACACGATAGTATTCCCGCTTAGTACAGGCAAATGCTAGCAAATAGATAGGGAAGCGACCAGCTAGAGAGCAAAAACGGTCATAAACATGCATTGAGAATAATTAACATTGAATACGAACATGAGTAGGATATCAACAACCATGAACATAAATATCGTGGAGGCTATGTTGGTTTTGAATCAACTACATACGTGAACATGTGCCAAGTCGAGCCACTCAAATCATTCAGAGGAAGATACCATACTATCATACTACATCATCACCATTTTAATGCATGTTGACACTCAGGATAAATCATTACCCACTCCTAGCTATTTACGCATGGCGTCAGCAACTATAATCTCTAATTGTCATCAGAAACATCTTTACTCATAAAAATACTGAATCGACGATGAGCTCAACATATTTACGAGAACAAAAACAAGAGGAGTTCATACCAGTTTTTCTTCACCTCAATCACTTCATCAAATCATCGTCATTATTGACTTTCACTTGCACGACCGAATGATATGAAACTATTAATAGTGCATGTATGTCGTGGACTAAGCTAGAATCTGCAAACATTTTACTCAAATGAGAAGACAAGGTAATATGGGCTCTTTGTTAGATCAACAATAATGCATACGCGAGCCACTCAATGTGTTCATCATGGTCTTCTCCTTACTACAACTCAAAGAAAAGAAAAGAATTTTAGAGAAATACACTAAAATATTTTTGAAGTTTTTGTTTTTCTTGAAGAAAGCAAATTTAACAAAGAGAAAATGAAAAATGAGAAAAACTATTTACACAGGAAAGCTCCCAACAAGTAAAAGAAGAACAAGAAATCTTTTTGGGTTTTCTTTTTGATACTACAAACTACTAAACAAGAAAGAGAAACCGAAAAGAAGCAAGAAATATTTGTGGATTTTCCAAGTTTTTCAAACACACAAGAAGAAAGCGAAAATAAAACTAACATGGATATAGAATGAAAAAGGAGCGGAGGGGCAGTACGCAGGAAGGCGGAGAGCGAGATGGGAAGCAATGATGCGCCTGCACCCCGTGCAGGCAGGCTTTATGACCAAGACGGCGTTTACCGAGGCGTCGTGGGAAGTGGGGGCATCCCCATCCCGTCGTGCTGCCACACGTCCCTGCCTGGGCCCGACAGTCTTTGGCCCTGCGTCGTTTCGCTCCTCAATGGGCGGAACATGCGCGCCACGGGCTCGGGGACTACTGTCGGCCCAGTGGAACCATGGTACCATGGACCACATGCCTACGACCCTGAGAGGGTCTCTTGGCCCAACTCACGGGGGTAGCCCACCAGCGGGCGTCGCGAGCAAGCAGCCTCGCGAGGGCCCTGCCCCACGAGGCGTTTTCTCCATAGAAGGATTTCATCAAGACTACCATCATGGCAAGCGGCCTCGTGAGGCCTCCCTGGCGAGGCGCCCTCCCGCGAGGCCTCCCGAGGAGTCACGTGGTGTGGGTGTGGCCCATCACATGGGTGACATCGTCTAGGAAAGTGCCAGCCTACGCGGCCAGGACAGTTTCCCCTTCGGTGCTAAGGGAGAAGCCGTGCCAACCTTCCCGAAAGCAAGTCCCCAAGACCCCTTTGGTGATAGAATACCAAGATGGTGGCGTAGTAGGACGGAGGTCATCGTGGAGCCCCTGGGGCGTCATGGATAAGCACTTTGGCAGGCGAATACCACCTTTTGTCAGGAGAAGCACCGGCGCCTATCCCCTTCCAAATAACTGCCCTGTGGTAGCCCTTTCCGGCTCATATTTTCGGGAAAGAGGCCCAATGCATCTATATAAGGGACAGGGCACCCACCATAGCAAAGGATCGGCTCCTGCCCAAACCCTAGCGCAATTGCTAAACCCAGAGAGCAGTGACTAATCTTGTAGCTCCAAGAGCATTGTCACACAAGAAATACAACCAAGCAGGAGTAGGTCATTATACTCCACGGTGGGTCAAACCTGGGTAGCTTGTTGTGTCCTTGTCGTGCCTAGCTCTTAGCTTCATAGACGGAAAGCCAGGCCCCCAGGAGGATTTCCCATGGCTCAGAATCAATCCCCCGACACTTTGCTTCATGAAGCTATACAAAATTTAAGGTGAGACTTATGGCATCGTAGTGATCAACACTCTGATCACTATACCTAGTTATCCTCATTAAATATTCATAATCTTTACTCGTTCCCGTATTCTAGTGTTCCCATGACTAACACCTTTGTCACTATGCATGGCCGGACAATGATGAACATGGGAATACCGATTTGAGCCAGAGTCAATCTCTCCATTGTCAGAGGAGCAAATGCAATCTTGACATATCGAATACCACAACAAACTTTTCTCGTATACTCAGAAGCTACCTTTATAATCACCCAGTTATGGTGTGAATTTTGGCAACCTCAAGCAACCATCCAATACCTAGGTATATGATATTCTCATGGTCTAAGGGTGTAAATGAGAATTTAAAACTTTATACGAAACTACTCACATTGGTCTCACAATATTTCATAAGTTGGGTCAAACCAACACCATTGTTACCCTCATAATGTGCTCTCACTATCGTGGGCATCCTTATTACAATAAAAATGTCCATGGTTAGGAAAACAAAATCATCAACAATACATGATCTAGCCTAGGGGCTGAACTTGGGATCTATTTGGTCTTTATCTTTCCACATGCAAATATGTTTTCCTCTGAATCCCACATTCAAGAACCAGTGCAATTATAGAATAGAAATATAAACTTAGTTATGAACATAATAACTTGTAAAGATGTGAAACTATCCTCTCTCCTGTCATCACCATCACTTCATCTTTCATGATTTTCATGGCCTTCTTATGTCGATTAGCCTGAAATGTCATACCATCACTGAAGAATACAAAGTGAATTCGATTCCTCCTATCCCTGACACATGCCTCGCTCCTCGAAGCCCTCGCTCAACTCCGTCAAACATCCTGATTTTGATGTCACCTACACCAGTAACATGGTAGCCCGATTCATCGCCAATATAGGCTATATAAAACTCACCGGACTCATACGAAGAGAATGATACGTCTCCGATGTATCTATAATTTTTTATTGTTCCATGCTATTACATTATCCATCTTGGATATTTTATATGCATTATTATGCTATTTGTATCATTTTCGGGACTAACCTATTAACCTAGTGCCCATTGCCAGTTGCTATTTTTTCCTTGTTTTTGTCTTCTACAGAAAATCAATACCAAAAGGAACGGAACTTTTTGACGATTTTTCTTGGACAAGAAGACACCTAGGAAACTTTAGGAGGAGGCCAGAAGATCCACGGGGTGGCCACAAGCCCGGAGGCCGCACCCTAGGGGGGCGCCTCCCAGGCATGTGCCCCCTCGTGACTCCTCCAACTCTAATCTCAGCTCTATAAATACCCAAATATTCTTCGTATACTGATAATCCCCAAGTGCAGGGAATCATCGTAGCAATTTCCAAAGGTGGAAGTGATAAGTATGGAGTGTCGAACCCACAAGGAGCTAAAGGTAAGATCAATATTCTCTCAAGCCCTATCTGCCACTGATACGACTCTACGTGCACCGAACGTTTGCTTCCAACTAGCAACGAGAAATAAAACTACGTTGTGGGTACGAAGTGGATAACTTTGTATGATATCAGAGAGCTAAAATATAAAAGTAGGTGCTGTTATCATGAAGTTAGAATATATTACTAAATATTATAAATAGCGAGTGTGGAATAATGGTGGATCGGTGTGCGGAATTGTCCTAGGCAATTGTTAACAAGACCGATAGTCGTCATTGCAATTTCATATGAGGGAGAGGCATAAGCTAACATACTTTCTCTACTTGGATCATATGCACTTATGATTGGAACTCTAGCAAGCATCCGCAACTACTAAAGATCATTAAGGTAAAACCCAACCATAGCATTAAAGCATCAAGTCCTCTTTATTCCCATACGCAGCAACCCCTTTACTCGGGTTTGTGTTTCAGTCACTCACCAACCCACTATAAGTGAATCATGAACGTATTGCAACACCCTACAGCGGGAATCCCTCACGCTTGCGCGACACGGAGGGCACCATAGGACAGCACCACAATAAAACATACAACTCGTACCAATCTAGATCATCAATCAACCCAAAGACAAAGGACATCTACTCAAAACATCATAGGATGGCAATACATCATTGGATCATAATATGTGGCATAAACCACCATTTTCAAGTAGGGATTACAGTGGGGTGCGGGAGAGTGGACCGCGTAAAATAGATGAGGATGGTGATGGTGATGTTGATGAAGACGATCACCGCGGCGATGATTCCCCTCCCGATGGCACTCCGGCGCCATCGAGAGAGAGAAGGAGACGTTCTCCCCCTTGTGCTTCCTCCTCCATGGCCTCCCCCCTAGATGGGGAGAGGTTCTCCCTCTGGTCCTTGGTCTTCATGGCGATGATGGCCCCTCCCGGATCCTCCTCCATGGCCTCCGGTGATGATGGCCCCCTCCGGCAGGGTGCCAGAGAGGGCCTAGATTGATTTCTCGTGGCTACAGAGGCTTGCAGCGGCGGAACTTCCGATCTAGGTTAATTTTCCGAGGTTTCTGTATTTATAGGAATTTTTGGCGTCGGTCTCACGTCAAGGAGGTGCCCGAGCTGTCCATGAGGCAGGCCCACGCGCCCAGGGGGTGGGCGCGCCCCCCACCCTCGTGGGCAGCTCGGGACTCTTCTGGCCCAACTCCGATGCTCCGTGGTCTTCTTTTGGTCCATAAAAAATCATCAAAAATTGGCACGTCAATTGAACTCCGTTTGGTATTCCTTTTCTGCAAAACTCAAAAACAAGGAGAAAACAGAAACTGGCACTGGGCTCTAGGTTAATAGGTTAGTCCCAAAAATCATATAAAATAGCATATAAATGCATATAAAACATCTAAGATGGATAATATAATAGCATGAATACTTCATAAATTATAGATACGTTGGAGACGTATCAGCATCCCCAAGCTTAATTCCTGCTCGTCCTCGAGTAGGTAAACAATAAAAGAAATAATTTATGAAGTGTGAATGCTAGCAGGTGCACAAGTTTGATCAATGATAATTTCAGTCACCCCTTCTAGCATCATTATATGTCATAACAGTAGCTCATCTCATAAAACTTCTCATGATAAAGTAACAAGCTATTCACATGTTAAATTATAGATCATAAACTTTCTTGAAAACTAACAAACTGTGTTATCAGTCATCAAACAATTACAATTCATCTTATTTTCACGAAGAGTCTATGTCAGAGCTTTGATTTAGCAAACTCCACATACTCAACTATCATTTAGTCTTTCACAATTGCTAACACTCACGCGATATTTATGGGTTCAAAGTTTCAATCAGACACAGAGAAAGATAGGGGCTTATAGATTCGCCTCCCAACCTTTTACCTCAAGGGTAATGTCAACAATAATAGTTCATGATGCCTTACATCCAATTGGATATATATATATATATATCAGAATCTTTCCAACACAATGTGCTTGCCAAAGGATAAAATGTAAAAAGGAAAGGTGAAAATCACCATGACTCTTGCATAAGGGTAAGAGATAAAAGTAAAAGATAGGCCCTTCGCAGAGGGAAGCAGAGGTTGCCATGCGCTTTCAGGGTTGGATGCACAAAATCTTAATGTGAAAGAACGTCACTTTATATTGCCACTTGTGATATGGACCTTTATTATGCAGTTCGTCGCTTTTATTTCTTCCACATCACAAGATCGTATAAAGCTTATTTCCTCCACACTAATCAATCATACATATTTAGAGAGCAATTTTTATTGCTTGCACCGATGACAACTTACTTGAAGGATCTTACTCAATCCATAGGTAGGTATGGTGGACTCTCATGGCAAAACTGGGTTTAAGGGTATTTGGAAGCACAAGTAGTATCTCTACTTAGTGCAGAGAATTTGGCTAGCATCAGGGGGAAAGGCAAGCTCAACGTGTTGGGCGATCCATGACAATATACTTTATTTAGGATATAAGAAAACATAACCCATTACGTTGTCTTCCTTGTCCAACATCAACCTTTTAGCATGTCATATTTTAATGAGTGCTCACAATTACAAAAGATGTCCAAGATAGTATATTTATATGTGAAATCCCTCTTCCTTCAATATTCTTTCATGAATTGTTCAAGGGACCAATTCTACGTTTGCTAACTTTCAATAAGTTTACTACCTATACTTATTATGTGTGAAGTCATTACTCCCCATGTTATAAGCATATGAAACATATATAAATTCAGATTCATGACATCCAATTTATTCAACCATTTACTCATAGGATATACGTGAAGCACATGAGTAAATGACAAACTACTCCAAAAGATATGAGTGAAGAACACTGAGTAGTCAAATAATTAACTAGCCATGGGAGGATTCTTTTTCATTCAATATTTCACATCCAATGATTTTATTCAAACAGCAAGTAAAATTGAAAATACGCTCCAAGCCAAACACATATCATGTGACGAATAAAAATATAGCTCCGAGTAAGGTATACCGATAGTTCTGAAGACGAAAGAGGGGATGCCTTCCGGGGCATCCCCAAGCTTAGGCGCTTGAGTCTTCCTTGAGTATTACCTTGGGGTGCCTTGGGCATCCCCAATCTTAGGGTCTTTCCACTCCTTATTCTCCTCATATCGATATCTCATCCAAAGCTTGAAAACTTCAATCACACAAAACTTAACGGAACTTCGTGAGATAGGTTAGTATGATAAAGAGTAAAACATTCACTTTGGTACTGTCAAAGACAAGGTTCATAATTGTTCTCACACAATGCCTACTGTACCATATCATTTCTACAATTTATATTGAGAAATATAAGCCATAGAAACTAGAAAACAAGCATACTATGCAATGAAAACAGAATCTGTCAGAAACAGAACAGTCTGTAATGATCTGAACATAAACCATACTTCTGCTACTCCAAAAATTATGAAATAAATTTGTGGACGTGAGGAATTTGTCTATTAATCTTCTGCAAAAAGAATCAACTCAAAAGAACTCTTCTGTAAAAAATGGTAGCTAATCCCGTGAGCGCAAAGTTTCTGTTTTTTACAGCAAGATCACATTAACTTTCACCCAAGTCTTCCCAAAGGTCTTACTTGGCACTTTATTGAAACAAACGCTATAAAACATGATTACTACAGTATCTTAATCATGTAAACACACAAAAACAGTTAGGGTAAATATTGGGTTGTCTCCCAACAAGCGCTTTTCTTTAATGCCTTTTAGCTAGGCATGATGATTTCAATGATGCTCACATAAAAGATAAGAATTGAAACATAAAGAGAGCATCATGAAGAATATGACTAGCACATTTAAATCTAACCCAATTCCTATTCCTAGGGATTTTTTGAGCACATAATTTATAGGAACAAGAATCAACTAGCATAGGAAGGCAAAACAAGTATAACTTCAAAACTTTAAGCACATAGAGAGGAAACTTGATATTATTACTACTCCTACAAGCATATATTCCTCCCTCATAATAATTTTCAGTAGAATAATGAATTAATTCAACAATATAACCATAACATAAAGCATTCTTTTCATGATCTACAAGCATGGAAATTTTTCTACTCTCCACATAAGCAAAATTCTTCTCATTAGGAATAGTGGGATCACTAATTCCTAAAGTTGACACTCTTCCAAACCCGCTTTAGATGATAGTATTATTCATACTCCAAAATATATAAGTGAAGTTCATGGAGCATTCTAAAATTAATATAGACTAACCAATATCCAAGCTCAAAATATATAAGTCAAGCACACGAAGCATTCTATAAGACCATACTCAAAAGATTTAAGTGAAGCACAAAGAGCAATTCTATAAGATCATACTTAAAAGATATAAGTGAAGCACATGAAGTATTCTATAAATAAATGAAGGGATATCTCATACTATCTTTGTTCTTAAAGGAAAAACAAAAACACAAAGGACACAAATCATGTGAACAATACAAAAACCGAGGTATACCGATATTTGTTGAAGAAGAAAGATGGGATGCCAACCGGGGCATACCCAAGCTTAGATGCTTGAGTATCCTTTGAAATATTTACTTGGGGTGCCTTGGGCATCCCCAAGCTTGAACTCTTGCCTCTCTTTATTCTTCTCATATTGATAGTTCCTCGATCTTCGAACACTTCATCCACATAAAACTTTAACAAAAACTTTGTGAGATCCGTTAGTGTAATAAAGCAAACTACCACTTTAAGGTACTGTAATGAAATCATTCTTTATTTATATTGGTGTTAAACCTACTGTATTCCAACTTCTCTATGGTTCATACCCCCCGATACTAGCCATAGATTCATCAAAATAAGCAAACAACGCGAAAAACAGAATCTGTCAAAAACAGGAGAGTCTGTAGTAATCTGGAAGTTTAGTAAACTTATGTAACTTCCAAAATTATGAAATAAATTTGAAAAATTGAACAATTTGTACAGAAATAATGTTCAAAAAGTTTTAGACCCATTTGACTCTCCAGTAAAAAGATGTAAATTCATGCACTACAGCCAAAGTTTCTGTTTTTTTCTGCACATAGTAAACAAGCAATCTAATCATCCTAAAACCAAAGCTTGGCACATTATTTTTATAATACAATGGATATATACAAGGGGATAATTATTTACAGAGAAACTTCCATGAAAAATTCTACATTGTTTCCGTGAGCATGAACACAAGTGCTCAAGGTCGACCCTCACTTCTTCAATGCATAACTTTCCAATCACTTCTCTTTTTGAAAAACTTTTTAGGCATGATAGGCAAGTAAAAAAATTGTATTTTCATTCTTTTAAAAAAATTGTATGTTTCACCCACAGCTAAGCAGAAACAAAAAAGAAAAACAAAATCTACTTAGTGAAGAAAGCAAACAAGCACACACGAGAATATCAACCCCACGCTATTGCTCCCCGGCAACGGCGCCAGAAAAGAGCTGGATAATCCCCAAGTGCAGGGAATCATCGTAGCAATTTCCAAAGGTGGAAGTGATAAGTATGGAGTGTCGAACCCACAAGGAGCTAAAGGTAAGATCAATATTCTCTCAAGCCCTATCTGCCACTGATACGACTCTACATGCACCGAACGTTTGCTCCAACTAGCAACGAGAAATAAAACTATGTTGTGGGTATGAAGTGGATAACTTTGTATGATATCGGAGAGATAAAATATAAAAGTAGGTGCTGTTATCATGAAGTTAGAATATATTACTAAATATTATAAATAGCGAGTGTGGAATAATGGTGGATCGGTGTGCGGAATTGTCCTAGGCAATTGTTAACAAGACCGATAGTCGTCATTGCAATTTCATATGAGGGAGAGGCATAAGCTAACATACTTTCTCTACTTGGATCATATGCACTTATGATTGGAACTCTAGCAAGCATCCGCAACTACTAAAGATCATTAAGGTAAAACCCAACCATAGCATTAAAGCATCAAGTCCTCTTTATTCCCATATGCAACAACCCCCTTACTCGGGTTTCTGTTTCAGTCACTCACCAACCCACTATAAGTGAATCATGAACGTATTGCAACACCCTACAGCGGGAATCCCTCACGCTTGCGCGACACGGAGGGCACCATAGGACAGCACCACAATAAAACATACAACTCGTACCAATCTAGATCATCAATCAACCCAAAGACAAAGGATATCTACTCAAAACATCATAGGATGGCAACACATCATTGGATCATAATATGTGGCATAAAGCACCATGTTCAAGTTGGGATTACAGCGGGGTGCGGGAGAGTGGACCGTGTAAATAGATGAGGATGGTGATGGTGATGTTGATGAAGACGATCACCGCGGCGATGATTCCCCTCCCGATGGCACTCCGACGCCACCGAGAGGGAGAAGGAGAGGTTCTCCCCCTTGTGCTTCCTCCTCCATGGCCTCCCCCCTAGATGGGGAGAGGTTCTCCCTCTGGTCCTTGGCCTTCATGGCGATGATGGCCCCTCCGGGATCCTCCTCCATGGCCTCCGGTGATGATGGCCCCCTCCGGCAGGGTGCCAGAGAGGGCCTAGATTGATTTCTCGTGGCTACAGAGGCTTGCGGCGGCGAAACTTCCGATCTAGGTTAATTTTCCGAGGTTTCTGTCTTTATAGGAATTTTTGGCGTCGATCTCACGTCAAGGAGGTGCCCGAGCTGTCCACGAGGCAGGCCCACGCGCCCAGGGGGTGGGCGCGCCCCCACCCTCGTGGGCAGCTCGAGACTCTTCTGGCCCAACTCCGATGCTCCGTGGTCTTCTTTTGGTCCATAAAAAATCATCAAAAATTGGCACGTCAATTGGACTATGTTTGGTATTCCTTTTCTGCAAAACTCAAAAACAAGGAGAAAACCGAAACTGGCACTGGGCTCTAGGTTAATAGGTTAGTCCCAGAAATCATATAAAATAGCATATAAATGCATATAAAACATCTAAGATGGATAATATAATAGCATGAATACTTCATAAATTATAGATACGTTGGAGACGTATCATATACCACAGGGCACACCAAAAACACTTTTCTGCTGCTGCAAGTTTCTGTCCTCGTGAGATACCATCTTGGGCATTTTAAGTTACTCTGTCGGAGGGGGATTCGATCACGGAGGGCCTCTACATCAACCTTTCCGCCCTTTCAATAATGTGTGGGTAGTTTACCACAGACCTATGGGTCCATAGCTAGTAGCTAGATGGCTTCTTCTCTCTCTTTGATCTTCAATACAATGTTCTCCTTGATGTTCTTGGCGATCTATTCGATGTAATCTTCTTTTGCGGTGCGTTTGTTGAGATCCGATGAATTATGGATTTATGATCTGATTATCTATGAATATTATTTGAGTCTTCTCTAAACTCCTTTATGCATGATTAAGATAGCTTTGTATTTCTCTCTGATCTATTGATTTGATTTGACCAACTAGATAGATTTTTCTTGCAATGAGAGAGGTGCTTTGTGATGGATTCAATCTTGCGGCGTCCTCACCTAGTGACAGAAGGGGTAGCGAGGCACGTATTTGTATTGTTGCCATTAAGGATAAAAAGATGGGGTTTATTTCATATTGATTGGATATATCCCTCTACATCATGTCATCTTGCTTAAGGTGTTACTCTGTTCTTGTTAACTTAATACACTAGATGCATGTTGGATAGCGGTCGATGTGTGTAGTAATAGTAGTATATGCATGCAGGAGTCGGTCTACTTGTCAAGGACGTGAGGCCTATATTCATGATCATTGCCTTAGATATCGTCATAACTTTGCTCTTTTTTATCAATTGCTCAACAGTAATTTGTTTCCACCGTATGCGTTCTTTCAAGAGAGAAGCCTCTAGTGAAAACTATGCCCCCCGGGTCTATTCTTATCATATTATTTTTAGATCTATAAAACCAAAAACATAAAAATACTTTGCTGCAATTTATTTACCTTTACTTTATTTTGCATCTTTATTTATCTTTTATACCTATCTTTATCAGATCTCATCCTTGCAAGTAATCGTGAAGGGATTGACAACCCCTTTATCGCGTTGGGTGCAAGTATTTGTTTGTTTGTGCAGGTGCTATCACTGGAGACTTGTGTGTTCCTCCTACTGGACTGATACATTGGTTCTTAACTGAGGAAAATACTTATCTCTACTTTGCTGCATCATCCTTTCCACTTCAAGGAAAAAACCAACGCAAACTCAAGAAGTAGCAGAGAACCACTCCCTTTTGGGCGTCACATGAAAAGAGTTTGCTGAATCCAGCATCCACGCTTCATCTTTAGTTGACCGCATGTATGATACTAGAAAAGAATTATTATCACCGTCCGAGCCATCACCGCGAGTAAATACATTAGACATGCCCCACCCTTCATTTCTAAGAATTCCCTCTTTACATGTTCCCACTCCTTGCAATTGAAGCACTCCACCACTACAAAAAATATGTTAACTTGCAACCCTCACTATTGGTCACTGAAAGGTCATTGTTTTTCATTTGCGACCTTTTTGTGACAAAAACAGAAGGTCAAAAGCTGGCAGTCGTAAACTGAAATTAACAACCTTCTGCGTGAGAAGGTCGTGGAATTCCATGACCAAAACAAAAGGTCGTTGATTCTATGACCTTCTATTTTGGTCGCTAGCTCGATCCGACGTGGCAATCTGGCGTGGCAAAATTGCGACCAATTAAAAAGGTCGTTGATAAGATTCAACCCGGTCCGATTAGGTGTTCTACATGGGCCTAGCCCAAGAATTTAGCCTTTTATATTTTTCTCCTATTAATTTCAGCATGGGCCATACCCCACAATTCGGCCTTTTTGTTAGGTTCTTCCATACTAGGGGGCCTCGAACGAATTCTCGAGGTCTGGTTCATTGAGGTCAGCATCACATGAAACCTTTAGCACTTCCGTTCGATATTGGATGGAGTATGGCTGGAAGGTCAGCCTAGCTAGTCTTGTCAATCGGCCCTGACTCGTCTTCTCCTTGGTACCTACCGCTATTGAACTTCGGCCTTTTTTGCAGTATATTTCTTTTTTTATTTTCTACAGTTTTTTTGTTTCGCTTTTTAAACAGTCCAATGCTTGTTGGGTTGTGGCCTTTTCCAACCTAATTATTTGTCCAATATTGGATCTCAGATTTTGGAAGAAATGTGTGGACAAAATTGTTTGGGCACGAGACCTCTTTAATCCAGTTACACACATGCATCCGACATTGTTTCATATTCAAATCAGGAAAACTCCATGTGAAATTCAAATCATCCATCATATCACATCACATAACACATCTCCAGGTTTACATAACACAACAAAATCATCTCAGAAATACATTTACACAGGAATATAGCAGGAACAGAGGGAATATCTGATATACTATCCTAACATGTACGTATATGCATGTGTGCTTGCTTGACCGGCGCATGCATCACTGTAGCAGCCAAGCAAGTAGGCATCGTTGACGTCTACTCACAGCTTTCCTCGCACCAGAGAAAGAGTCAAAACAAAAAATATTAGACCATAATATGACACCAGACCACAGATTAGTAACTTTAAATCAAAAAGTATATCCACATCACCATAAATTAGTCCCAGACCATCACGTAGAAGCCAAATACTATTAACTGATGATTAGCAGACACAGACATGATTCAGCCACATAATGGCTACCACAAGCAAAAGTGACAACTGTAAGCAAGCTACTAGTGTACACAAGGTGATTGAACTCCTGCTGTTTAGTACGCATACATGGTAGGCTACTGCTGCTAGTGTTCTAAACCAACAGAGCATGCTATAGGAGCAGAAAAGTGGGATCTAGGGCTAGAAGATGGAGCCAGACTCACCGGACAGCTTGTGGTCGCCGCCGTACACAGCCACCATCACGCCGGTCGCCTCAAGAAGCACCACCGCGCCAGAGACGGTGCCTGACGTGTGCAAGAGCAGAGCACCTGCTGCATCCATTTCCAAATAGAACAAGAACAAAAAATTAGGAAGGGTTGCTTTTCGTTCTCCAGCTAGTTAAAATGAGATACTCATTCATACAAGAAAACATAGACACAATAAGAAAATTCATTGCACAAGTGCAAGTCATGCAAAATACTTCACCGCAACACATTACGCCTAAACTTCGCACAAGATATAATTGATAAAAATCAGTTTGCTGCTACTGCCATTGGAAAACCGGCATCGAATTGAGCGGTAACAGAGATATAATTGGTAAAAATCAGTTTGCTGCTACTGCCATTCGAAATCTAACTGACCAACTGGTTCGAACAGTAGGCAAACTGAGACAGAAACAAGTAAACCAGCACCGAATTGAGCGGTAACAGCGAGGGGAGGGGAGACGTGCAACTTGCAGCATCACTCATGGACTTCCACTTCTCACCACCTGCCTTACCAATCTGCGGTTCGACCAACCCCAACCAGATCAGGACACGGAATTCACAAGGAAACTCATCGCAACAACAATTCGAACGAACAGCACGAGACAGGCGGACGGGTGGCGGAACAGGACCAAGGCGCTTACCACGGAGACCTGCTTGACGTCAGGGTGCTTCTCCTTGTACTCCTTCCTGAAGATGTTCCTGCAAAGACGAAACACGCACCAAATCCTCGATCAGGACGTGACGCCACACCACGGAAGCAACATGAATAGAACCAGGAACCAAGACTGGGACTCACATGAAGATGAAGAAGGCACTCAGGGGCGCTTGGGCTTGTTGGGGTCCTTCTCGGCCTTGCTCTTCTTCACCGCGAGCCTGCGCCACCACAACAGAAAAAACAACAGCAAACCAAACCGAGTCAGAACCCGACACGAAACAGCAGCAGCCACCACGGGAAACGAAAACGAGACAGGGAGACGAGGGAGGGAGGGGTCGGGGCACTGACCTGGAGTCGCCGGTGCGAGAGCCCACCTTTGTTACTATGTTAAAGAAAGTTGATTTGCCAACATTGGGTAACCCGACCTGCATGAAACTTCAATATAAACTTCATATCTCCTCTTATTCCTCAATAGTAAACGTCAATAGTAAACTACTATGTTAAAGAAAATAAGATGATGGTTCTCAAAATAGTAAACTCGCAAGTCAATAAGACCACAATCACACTATTGCTTTCACAGTTATTAGTAAAGCAGCGATCAAAACTAGTGATAATGCACAGCAACTTTTGCATATATCTATACGATCAAACATTACAAAAGTATAATTGTTATTCCCATCTCACTCCACAAGTGGCTCTATGAACATGCCAGACACAATACTGAACATGCGAGGAAAAACTATAAAGAAGATATTTTACAGATTTACTGACATATTTACCCTACATGTGAAATATTTTTCAACAAATGAACTCATCTAAGAGGACATGACACAATATCTACCAGCTACAAATCCCAGGCAATATCTACTAGCAAGTTAACCAGAATAATTACAAACAGCAGAGGAAATCATGAATGTGTAAATGCATGAATGGTTCTTTAGATCAACTTTAAAGCTAGCAGAAAGCATGTTTAGACAACTTAACACATTAGTAATATTGCCAAGAATATTGTTGGAAGCACAAGAGAATCTGAAGCTGAAGCTTCAGCTTCAACATTAGTAATATTGCCAGCTATATTCACAGCTTCAGCTTCCTGTTCTGCATGTGGACGATGTTGGTACACACTCCATTCATGAAGTCCTGAGAGTGTGATATCACAAGTATACGGTCAAATTTCTTGAGTGTTTCTTCCAGCCACACACATGCCTCAAGATCTGCAAATGTTGCCATAGAATGCCAGCAATATTGTTATTAGTTCACAGACAAAAGCATATTTATTTATTTGGCTTCATAAAACATTTTTTACTGGTTACTACATTATCTCAGTCATTGCCAACTCAAACATGTCTCAGTTTTTTCAGAGAAAATAGGCAGGAATTAAGACCCAAATGTGCATGTATAACCAAAACCTATAACAACCTACATTCAGGGATTCTTGTCACTGAGCTCTGAATTTAGCAAGAGTACTACTGCTATAGTAGAATCCACACACACGCATGTGTGCGTGCTTTCATTTACTTTAAACTGAGACTACTGAAAATTAATCCATATGTTTGCAAAGGAGGATATGTGAAATTAATCCATATTTTTTTTAATGCATTTGTACTCCTTTCATTTACTTTAAACTGAGACAACTGAAAAGGAGTACTCCTTTCATTTAATTTACTTTAAACTGAGACTACTAAAAAGGAGTACTCCTCTCTTGAGAAGTTGATGTAAATGAAATCCAGGAGTATTGGAGAACATGGCCATCTTTATTTCTTTCTGTAAGCTTTATCTTCAGTGCCCTGTAATCACCAAAAGGCAATATCAGAAATTATCTGGTAGACTAAAAATATCAGAAAGCTTGGCAGCGACTGCACATACCTGCAGTGTTCGGTCTTCCAGGCCTTCTTGTTGTCGCCGATACTGCACGAACATTAAGTAACAAACTGATCAGCATACAGAGAGTATAAATTTGACCTTGTAAATGAAATGTTCTGACATCAAATAGCTCCATTCTACAACTACACAAACCCTGGACTAACAGTCTTAAACACAACACTGTCTAGATTAAACAAAACCAGCGCCAGTCTACACTGTTATGGTCTCGAGCTCATTGATAAATTACTATCCACACATGAGCCAAAGACATGCACATCTCGGACAAGAGGAAACTAAAGTTCAACGACAAAGAGGATCTAGAGCTGTTCCCTGGCAGGCCCGACTCCAATCCCCTGTGCCCCGCGATCTACAAAAGTTCCCCTCCTAAGCTGTAAGATAAGCCTCATCGTACATATAGATGTAGCACAAATGCAGTAGTACCAGATCAAAAAGGGACGGCAGCACTCGAATTAGGAACCCTGATACGTTTAAGGAACGAGTAGTATAGAGTCCTAATACAGTAAAGTGGATCAGCCTACTATTATTAGCAAGCAAAAAGGCTCAGCGCTGAAACTCTTGGCCTGACCATGGCATTGGCATTGGCCGATACAGTGCCAGCCATGGCCGTGGTGTGCATGCCACCGCATTGCCCAGCTTAAGTAGCAACGTACGGCCACACATCCTGTACGACTGCCTGCTCCGCCTCGCCTCTACGTGCTTTGGATCTCAACACCTCCATGCACAACAATAACAACCGACGGCCAGTTAACTGAACAACACCGGATTTGCAAAACTGAAACTGACCAAGTATCTGGACGGGTGCTGCCATCAACAGCAAACAGCTGCAGCCGGGGGGGAAAGGAGAAGCAAGGAGTCGAGGTGGGTGCCAACTAATCAATCTCACCGTCCCGAACGAGATCCCGGGCAAAGCGAATCAGACGAACGGCGGCGCACGCGCGCCGGATCTACTGAAAAGCTACTAGGGTTACATGCGGAGAGGGAGGGAGGCGGGTGCGCGGACGAACCTGGCGGGAGCAGAGCGTGGACCTGGGCACGGTTGCCGTGCATCCGTCGCTAGGCGTGCGGAATCTGCAGGCGGTCGTGTTGGACCGCGTCGGCGTCGCGCCGCAGCAGATATCGGCGTCGCTGGCCAGACCCCGCAGCCAGTGCCGCGTGCTTCTCGATGAGGGCGCCGACCTCGCCGCCGCCATCGCGCGCAAGGGCGTAGTGGTGGCCGTGAGATGCGGGGAGGGGAGGGAGGGACGAGGTCGGCGGCGGTGGGTGAGGAGGACGGCGAGGTCGGCGGTGGGTGAGGAGAGGGCAGCGAGATCGGGAGGGGGGCGAGAGCGGGAGCAGTGCGGAAGGGAGCGGGAGCGGCGGCGGTGATGGGGAAAAGGGAGTGGGAGCGGCAGCGGCGATGGGGATAAGTGAGCTAGGGTTTCGTGGGTGGATGAGGATGATTCTGGAGGGGGGCGAGAGCGACGAGGGGGGTGTGGGCTGCCGTTGGATCCGGGTGCATCCGACGGTGCTTAATCCATGATCCGCGTGAGATGGTTTTGGACCAATCAAAACGCAGTACCCCTTTGATGATGTTAAGACCATTTAAATTGGTCATAGTCGATTGAAAATAAGATGTTAAATCATGTCTGCTATTTGACAGCCTAGGAAATTTATAAAAACAAATAGAAATCAAAAATCTTCGCATTGTGTCGCCAAGTGTGACCTACTTTTCAGTAAGAATAACAAACTTTGAATAATGCAAATATCATTAAAAAGTGTTCTAAGAAATTAGTTTTTTGTAAGAAAGTCATTCTTTGAGTGCCCAAAATGATTTTTTATGAAGAACCTAACAAATATTTGTTGCAAATTCGGACCACATCAATTTTATAAAA
Source organism: Triticum aestivum (assembly GCF_018294505.1). Lineage (NCBI taxonomy): Eukaryota > Viridiplantae > Streptophyta > Magnoliopsida > Poales > Poaceae > Triticum > Triticum aestivum. The sequence goes on from NC_057811.1 coordinate 267,663,797, forward strand.
TCTTAGGTCATATTTAATGTTCAGTTCATCAAATGGTTGGGTGTCAAAAGCTTTGTTCCACCTCTGGTGGAAAAAAATTCCAACGATTCAGTAGGAAACGGGTCAAATTTGAACTGCAGCTGCCTCATAGTTTGCTTTTTATTTTTTGCAAAACTTATTTGTAGGTACATAAGTATCTATTTAATCAGAGAAACACCAAAAGTTTTCCAAAATTCAACCACTAGCTAGGAACGGTCATGCCCGCCGTTTTTACTGCATTTCGAAACAGGCATAAAAAATTAAAAAAAAATCAAAAAAATTGAAAACCTTCGCATTGTGTCATTATATGTGACCAAGTTACCAGGAAAAATAATAAACTTGTAATACGGCAATTCTTTTAAAAAAGTGTTCTCATAAATGAGCTATTATGTGTGAAGATTCATGGCTTTCAAGTTAAATGATCAATCTTATGGCCACATTCATGGCATAGTTTGTTCAAATGATCTCATATTGTGCACAAGGGTGCATCTTGGAATTCCAAACAATGTTGCCTAAGGGAGTTTTCATTTTCTTTGCACGAAAAATTCATTTTTCATTTTCCGAATGCCCGAAATGAGTTTTTTTGTGAAGGACCTACCATATATTTGTTGCAAAATTGGACCAAATCAATTTTCTAAAATACTAGGACATATTTAATGCACAATTGACAAAATGGTTGGGTGTCAAAAGTTTTGATCCACCTTTGGTGAAAAAGACAAATTCCCGCCGATTCAGCACGAAGCGAGTCAAATTTGAACTGCAACTACCTTGTAGTTTGCTCTTTATTTTTTCCAAAAATAATTTCTAGGTACATAAGTATCTATTTAATCAGATAAACACCAAAAAAATTCCAAGATTCAACCACTAGCTAGGAACGGTCATTCCCGCCGTTTTGACCGCATTTTGAAACGGGCATAAAAAATTCAAAAAAATTCAAAAAATTGGAAAACCTTCGCATTGTGTCATTATATGTGGCCAAGTTTCTAGGAGAAATAATAAACTTGTAATACGGCAATTCTTTTAAAAAAGTGTTCTTAGAAATGAGCTATTTTGTGTGAAGATTCATGGCTTTCAAGCCAAATGATCAATCTTATGGCCACATTCATGGCATAGTTTGTTCAAATGATCTTATATTGTGCACAAGGGTGCATCTTGGAATTCCAAACAATGTTGCCTAAGGCATTTTCCATTTTCTTTGCACGGAAAATTTATTTTCCATTTTTTGAGTGCCCGAAATGAGGTTTTTTTGTGAAGGAACTACCATATATTTGTTGCAATATTGGACCAAATCAATTTTATAAAATAATAGGCCATGTTTAATGCACAATTGATCAAATGGTTGGGTGTCAAAAGCCTTGATCCACCTCTGGTGAAAAAGACAAATTTCAGCCGATTCAATTGGAAGCGGGTCAAATTTGAACTGTAGCTACCTCATAGTTTGCTCTTTATTTTTTCCAAAAATAATTTCTAGGCACATAACTATCTATTTAATCAGAGAAACATCAAAATATTTCCAAGATTCAACAACTAGCTAGGAACGGTCAAGCCCGCCGTTTTGACCGCATTTTGAAACGGGCATAAAAAATTAAAAAAATAAAAAATTGGAAAACCTTCGCATTGTGTCATTATATGTGACCAAGTTTCCAGGAAAAATAATAAACTTGTAATACGGCAATTCTTTTAAAAAAGTGTTCTCGGAAATGAGCTTTTTTGTGTGAAGATTCATGGCTTTCAAGCCAAATGATTAATCTTATGGCCACATTCATGGCATAGTTTGTTCAAATGATCTTATATTGTGCACAAGGGTGCAGCTTGGAATTCCAAACAATGTTGCCTAAGGCATTTTCCATTTTCTTTGCACGAAAAATTCATTTTCCATTTTTCGAGTGCCCGAAATGAGGTTTTTTTGTGAAGGAACTACCATATATTTGTTGCAATATTGGACCAAATCAATTTTATAAAATAATAGGCCATGTTTAATGCATAATTGACCAAATGGTTGGGTGTCAAAAGCCTTGATCCGTCTCTGGTGAAAAAGACAAATTTCTGCCGATTCAATTGGAAGCGGGTCAAATTTGAACTGTAGCTGCCTCATAGTTTGCTCTTTATTTTTTCCAAAAATCATTTCTAGGTACATAACTATCTATTTAATCAGAGAAACATCAAAATATTTCCAAGATTCAACAACTAGCTAGGAACGGCCAAGCCCACCGTTTTGACCGCATTTTGAAACGGGCATAAAAAATTCAAATAAAAAATAAAAAAATTGGAAAACCTTCGCATTGTGTCATTATATGTGACCAAGTTTCCAGGAAAAATAATAAACTTGTAATACGGCAATTCTTTAAAAAAAGTGTTCTCGGAAATGAGGTATCATGTGTGAAGATTCATGGCTTTCAAGCCAAATGATTAATCTTATGGCCACATTCATGGCATAGTTTGTTCAAATGATCTCATATTGTGCACAAGGGTGCATTTTGAATTCCAAACAATGTTGCCTAAGGGAGTTTTCATTTTGTTTGCACTGAAAATTCATTTTCCATTTTCCGAGTGCCCGAAATGAGTTTTTTTGTGAATGACCTACCATATATTTGTTGCAAAATTGGACCAAATCAATTTTCTAAAATACTAGGACATATTTAATGCACACTTGACAAAATGTTTGGGTGTCAAAAGTTTCGATCCACCTCTGGTGAAAAAGACAAATTCCCGCCGATTCAGCGGGAAGCGGGTCAAATTTGAACTGCAGCTGCCTCATAGTTTGCTCTTTATTTTGTCCAAAAATCATTTCTAGGTACATAAGTACCTATTTAGTCAGAAATACATGGTTTGGTGGCGATACATCGAGGTTTGGACGGTGGCCGAGGGCCCCAACTGTAGAGCGCGTAAGCTCGCATGCCCGCAGCGTGACCGTGGTGTTGCCATGCGTTCTGGGCGGACTAGAAATTTCTAGTGGGTTGGGCACTCCCCAGGTAGGTGCTAGGAAGAAAATTATAACATAAGATTCTCATGAGGAGACTGAACTATGCTCAAACATGAATTAGCAGTCAAGTGTTTGATTAGCGGTACGGGAAATGCACATGGCCAATGGGCGTGAGTTTTGGCTGAGGATGATCATATACTAAGAAGAATGTCTTCACAAATTTTTAGGGAAATCAAGAATATATAAATAACACTTCCTTCACAAAGTGCTGCTCTGAACATAATAGGAAAATGAATATTTTTGAATTATTTTTGAACTAGGCAAGGAAGGTTTTTTTACATATTTGACGAAGATATGACCCAAAGAATTTATGAGATTTTTTTTTGGAAATTTTGGGAATGACAGAAATATAGGTTGCTTCACAACCTAGGGCAAAAACTAAGACATGGACATGACACGTAGGCAAAACTGATGAGGTGGCGCCTAGTCATAGCAAACCACCACAATTTACAAGGTTATGACCATCTATATTGGTCATGATCAGCTAGAAATAAGGCAGCGGACCAGTGCTATCTGTTTTATGACCATTTCGTGTAAGGAAATTACGACCTTTCTGACCAAAATGGTCATTATAGTTTAGGGTTTGGAGCCCCCCGAACAGCTTTTGACCAATTGGTCTCAAATGGTCATAGATCTATGACTAATTCTTCCAGGGTCACTGCCAGAAGGTCACTAGTTGACATATTTCTTGTAGTGCACCTTCTTATTTTTCTTCTCTACCTCTTATCCCTTCGTGGGATGCTAACTTTTGACTGCCAACCCCAAAGCTCGAGTACTCTCCTTTTCAGGTGCATTCTTTTGCTTCATCAATTCATACCCAAGCAACGCTGCGGTGATTTCCTCATTGTTGATGGTTGTCTTTCCATGTGTCCATGTAATGATCAAATGCTCATTGGATGGTGGCAACAAAACTAGAAGAAGTAGAGCCTGTCCTCATCATCAATCTTCACGTCCAGACGCACTACATATGTGATCAACTGATTAAGGGCAACCGCGTGCTCCACAAGATCCGACCCCTCCCGTGTCTTTTACACATAGAATTTTTTCTTCAAATACAATTTATTGGTTGCCGACTTGGACATATAGCAACTTGCCAATCGCCTTAGGAGAAATTTCCTCCATGACATGATATATGACCTAATTTAAAATACGAAGTCGTATGGTGGCCACTGCCTACACTTGCATATCCTTCGACATATCGTCCTCAACCTTGGTTGGCTTCGTCTCCTGCAAACCCGTAAAGATTCCCTGCTACGCCACAAGATCCTTGACTCTTGTTTGCCATAGACTGAAGTCTACCGTGCCATCGAATTTCTCACATTAAATTTGGTGAACCCCATGTCCATGCCGAGTCGCGATTTACCCACCTGTTGTCGTTCGTCTTACCGCCTTTGCTTCCATCTGCGACTTCCTTCGAAAATAGACCATCAATCATGTATTCCTCGTCCGAAGCCATTCCGTAGTCCATGATCTACCAAGAAAACTGGCCCGCGCACCGTCACTTTGTCTGTTCTTCAGAAATTGCCATGGAACTTGGCTATAACGCGCAGATCATATTACTCTATGCCGAGATTTGACCGGTCCATCTTCTCCCGACCTCGCAGTCGATCTTTTGCATAGTCTTCTCACAACCTTATTTTGATACCACATGTTAGAGTAAATACGCTATGCAAGATCATAGACACTGATGCACGATATTTGTTAAAAAAGTTCACCGAGATCGGCTAAATCCCCGGGGCAATGACTATAATCACTCCTCCCTAAAATACCTCGATGCAAAATTCGTGAGGTCAAAGTGTAGACCAAGCGTCCATTTTATAGAGAGACAGCTGTATTTTGATTAAGAAAAGAGATCATTTTTTAGGGGTTGGTTGCAAAGTTTTCTTCCCTCGGCGTGTGCAAGAAAATACTACGATGACATCGACCTTTCTTTGTTAAGGGTTTCAAAATCGCCATGGGCGATATTCAACAATCACACATCACTAAACCATAATTTTGGACAACTTTCAGATATTCCTCATCAACCTGTCCTTTAATCATTTCGCAAAAGAGAAAATAAAGCCTGTCCTTTAATCAACTCAGGGCTTGTTCGGAGAGAGTCCGCTCCATAACTCCACTCCGGGAGCTGGTGAAGCAGCAGTTAAAAAATACGGAGTTGGGTAAGAGGTGCTCCGCAGCTCCTCAGATTTCATGAAGCTGGAGGATTACCGAACGGCTCCTCAGTGACCTGTTTCCTAGACATTCATTTAAGGGGCCGGATATGTAGAGAGAGAGAGCGCGCGCGCATCCGAATTTAACGCACAGCTCCGCGGACTCGTCACACCTCTTCATCCTTCCGTCTGGATTTTTCTTTTGAAGCAATTCCAAAATTCTCTTGTAACCTCAAAAGGAAAAGAAAATAAAACTCTTGTTCGTTGGCCTTCCCATCCTCGCCGTGTTCTCGCAAGCCTGGCCGCCTCTCGCGCGGCGATCCTTTCGCTCTTGAAAAAGGGGAACGCCCAGCAGATTTCCGGAGTTGAACCCCAACCGAAGGTGAGTCCCCCCTCCCCTCATTTCTTCTCCCTTCGCGTGATTGTTTCGCCTGGTTTCCTATGTGGGAGTTCTTGGTTTTTGTTGATTTTTAGATGAATTTCGCTTCCTCGCCATGCACCGGCGGTTTGCTCCTTGTGCCGACCTCAACTCAGCAGAGAAAATCATTACTGATCTGACCTAGCTAGGACAGAGAAGAACCAGGAAGCACAAATTTGCTACAGGATGGCAAACACATGGCAATTAGACGAACTCTTCTTCTTCTTCTTCTTCTTCTTCTTCTTCTTCTTCTTCTTCTTCTTCTTCTTCTTCTTGTGGTTTTCTATAGTATTTGCGGGTGAGTTCTTGTTCTCTGCCTGCTTGCCTGTACCGTAGTTACTGCTGTTGGGGGCACGCTTACCTATCGACAGCAGTACAACAACTTCTGCTCATGCAGTTAAGTCCATTAAACGCACTACAGCTTCACCCTGCATCTTCAACTTTTGTACCTGTTACGGCGGAATCGGCGCACGGCTCTCCAACTCCAATCCCAATCCCCGGTACGCTATCGGGAGTAGATTCTGTGCGCATCGCGTTCTTGCCGGACGCCGGTTCTTCTTTCTCTTCTCTTCTGAGAGAGTGTTCTTGCCGTTCTTGGACAACAGCTTCCCGTTGATTCGGTACTACGCGTATATCTCCTCTCTGCTTCTCATGCTTCTCATGTGAGAACAAGTTCGATTCTTTTATCGCCTGAAAAAAAGATTGCAATTCTTTTAAGTCTTAGTAGCAGTAGGTTGTACCAGATTGTACGGTTGTGGTACCGTGTCTAGGCCAGTAGCATATCGAGACCATCTCTGGCGTTTGGTGAGATTGGGTCTGAGTTTTGACTTTTGGATGCTTATGGTGCACGCTTCTTCAGTTTGCTTGCGGTTTGTACTACTGCTGGTTCATGCAAATAATGTGGCGCCTGTGCTGTTTGAACATACACCAAGTGCAGTTTTGCCCTTTTGGCTAGTATAAACAGTGGCAGGAATAAGCCATGCTCATATTAACTCATATATAGTTCTCTGCCACAATTTCTAGGAGACACACAACTCTGCTCTCTCTGAATCGGCGGCTCGGTGATGGCTTGGTGGAGATAGGCCGCGGACCATGAAGCTAGGTAAACTTCTATTTCGATGAACGGTTTGGGTTTGGATCAAGTATATGAGGAGTTTTGCTCTCCAATTATATCTCGTTGCTTAATTTATGATGGGGAGAATACTCTTTCTTCCTGTTAGACTCAGTGCGTGTGCCTGGACTAGTCGACTGCCATTTGAAAGTTCAGGTGGATGTCCGCTTAGTGCTTAGAATATGTACATAGCCAGCAACTGATTTAGATACAAACCAATATCGACAATTAACCTGATTTTATTAACTCTGACAACTTTAACATAATATTTGTCAAATGAGACTCTGAGTAAGCATGAGAAATATTTGGGATGCGCATCCCTACCAGAAATAAATGAATATATGTTCCTTCAGCAACTTGTGGGAACTGAAGTTGACATGTTCCCCTTGATAGTCAGAAAAGGTGCCATGATGTATTCAGGTCAGGTCGCAATCAGTCTCAGTTGCAGGCTTGCAGCTCTACCTGTCCATATGGACCTTGAACTTGGGACCTTTGATTCCAATAATCTGGCATGCCCGACGCGTCTTGGTCATGCTAATGTACCACCAGCCACTTTTTCCATAATGTAGAAAGAAGTGCCTCTATCGGAGTCATCGAGCATTTAGGACGATGGTAGTTCAGAGTCACAACAAGAATATTCAATGCTTGCGCCTGATTAAAGGGACGCAGCAACCAAAATGAAAAAGAAGCAAAACTGCAAAAGATCCCCATCAGTTTCACCTTACACTTTGTTGTTAGGGTTGGCCCAAAAGAGCATTTTATAATGGAAATCATTGCTTAATTCTGTATTATAATACTCCCTCCGTAAACTAATATAAGAGTGTTTAGATCATTATTTTAGTGATCTAAATGCTCTTATATTAGTTTACAGAGGGAGTACATCATATGATAACTTGGTTAAAGATGGAGACTGGCGTCATGATAATACTACAACACTAGCTTGACATTTGTTGACAACATGTTGATTTGTTACCTTGTGACTGTCTTGGTGAATTTGTGATGCTAGATGACATCAACCACATGGTTATAGCATTTCTTGTGAAATAGTTTGCAGGACCGAGCATTTCACAGAATAAATGGTTGAGGACAAAAATCCATCACAAGATATGGTAGACATAGCTGGACATGTAGAGCAGGAGGATCCTTCTTATGAAAAGGACATCGTGGAGATCAAATTGCCAGACAGTGTTGCTTCTTTTGATTATGGTGGTAATTTTGTCAAAGATGTCTGCATTGATGACGGACAACCTCTTCCTCGGAAGATTTCAGAAGATAAAGTAGTAGATGAAAAGTCATCTCCAAATTTTGATTGTCAAATGATACACGCAAATGGTGCTCCGACGTACATAGAAAAAGATTGTGCTGCAAAATCTTTCCACAAACCGAAACCAGAAGCAGTTCAACCTGTTCATTTTGCTCCTGATAGTAACAATGAGAAACGATATTCTTCTTGTGAAAAACATGATCCTGAAGGCAGGAGTAAAGCCACTAATTTTGGTGATCTCAGTGAGAGGAAAATAAGTTTGGAAGAATTACTTAGACTCGAAAGTGCAGAAGAGTCCCTGCATAAAGGTGCAATAAGCTCTGAAACCAGTAAAAATCATATGCCATCTTTCCATGGAGCAGCAGTCGGGCAGGTACACCACTGGTCCAGAGTTACAGCTCACAAGTACTTAGAATTGTTTTTTTCTTGTCATCACTATGATCATGGCATAGATGCATTGTAAAAAAACCCATCATACAAAATATAGTGGTGTTCTTGAGGAAAGAATAATCAGCTATAAATGCATCAACACACTTTAGGGTGGTAATTTTTTTTCCCAAAACTTCACGATGTTAAACTGAGAAACACGGTTTTGTTATAATTTCAGGTTTCCGCAAATGTGGGTCATGGAGTCGAAGCTATTGCATCCAAAACCAGTAGTCTTGTTAATGATATTGTATCAAGTAAGAACAACATTAATGATTGCTCAGTAACAACCTCTGAAGAATGTGATGCAGCGGCATCATTTGATGCGAGAGGACAGAACCTAATTGATCACTATAATCCTTTTGTTGGTCATGGGTTCCTAGAGGATACATGTAAACCAGAATGCTCTACATCAGCAATCGCAGATGCTGCTTCGACTGGACCTATCTGCACTTTCGAGAAGACTGATACTATTAGTGCTGAAGGATTTAATGAAGTCAAAATAACTGAACCTAGGGTTGATGCTCTGAGTTCTCTAGGTTCAGAGATCCGATCGTCTGCGAAGAGCAATGATCAGAATGGAAGTATTACGGGTGAAACAATAACCAACAAGATGCATGAAACAGAAGCAGCTACAACTTCATCAGCTGAAAATGTAGAGCCCAATGGAGCAAATGGGGAGAATAGTGAAAAACATGAGACTGGTGGTACCGCCGATATACATGGTTCCAGCCAGATAGATGAAGGAACTAATGATGACGCGGTTAGTAGGAGTCCTGTGCTGGCACAACATGATAATGTGTGCGAACAGAATGCACCTGATAGTGCAAAAGCGCCATCTCGAACTGGAAACGGTTACCCCCCCTTTGAACCGGGTTTTGGTCCTAGTATTATGTCTGCTCCAGTGTCAAACTCTGGCCATCTTGCTTATTCTGGCAATATCTCCATCCGGTCAGATAGTAGCACGACCAGCACCCGGTCCTTTGCATTTCCAGTGTAAGTTTCTGGTCAGATCACAGCAAGTACTTTCTGAAAATATACCGGTCATTTTATCTGGGAGAAATATTATAGTACTTACTGGTTATGTTTCATTTTTGTTCAAAAAGAATCTTGAAAACTTTTACTAGCTGATCTTCATTTGTGTTTCAAAATAAATCTTGAAGGCATGAACCATGCAGCATTTATCATTTTTCTTTTGTTTGATAGAAATGCAACATTTATCTCATGCCTCTGTTGTGTTGCACTTGTGGAACAGAGTGCAGAAGGACTGGATCAGCAGCCCGGTGAGGATGGCGAAAGGAGACCGGAGGCGCACCAGGCGGCGCCGAGGCTGGAGGAAGGGGCTTCTCTGCTGTAAATTCTGAGCGCGTTTTCCCTGAAGAGCTTTTATATCTGTTCTATTGCAGGTTAAGTTCATGGCTTGTGCTCCCTCTGTTCGGAATTAACTGTCGCTGAAGTGAGTAAATCTACACACTGAAACGCGTCTTAGATACACTCATTTCAGCGACAGGTAATTCCGAATGGAGGTAGTAATAATTTGTATCATGAGAGTGAGGTGAGGAGTGAAAGAGGTATATATAGTTGTAGTGTAGCGATCGTGCTTGGCACTAGGTCCTGCATGAATTAGCTTTATTGTTCTTGTTAGTTTGAGCTCATGGTTGGTTGATTACCCGTGCTTGATTCATATTTCAGAGAGAGTGTTACAAACAGCTAGTGCTTTGAACGGTGTCTCAGCGTTGTTTTGTTACTTCTGTCTGATGAATCCAACTGGGCCGGCCTGCACCTGCAGTGACGCTCATGCCTAAGCACGAACTCTTTTAAAAATAGACGAACATATTTCCTGTTAACTTTCTTTTATTTTTTCTGTTTGAAATCCACAAACATTTCTATGAAATGTGCGAACACTTCTCCAAAATAAACCAAGATTTATGAAATGTGCGTGAACATTTATTTAGATGCTTGAGCGCTATTTTAGTAACATGAACATTTTTTAAGTAAACAATGAATAAATGCACCATAAACATTTTTCATGAACATTTTTTTCATATGCGATCCACAGTTTTTATTATACAATGAACTGTGTTTAATATTGAATTCAAACACTTTATTTTCTGTTTTTTTCCAGTGGCTCGGTCTTTTTCCTTTCTCCCTTTTCCCCATTTTTGCTTCTTTTTTTCTTCTGTTTTCTATTATTTTCTTATTTTAAAACACACAAAGATCTTCAAAGTTCACGAGAACTTTTTCAAAATACATGAACATATATGGATCTGTTTAATACATGATGAATTTTCTTAAATAAGTATATTTTTGGTTCCTCCACTAGTGCACCCAAGCCGTATGTAAACGGTTTAAACCCCTTTTGCTGACAAACCCTCGCCTTAATTATGAGTGCGGAAGGGGTGGCCCATTGCACATGATAAGCGTTAACCTCAACCATATATAGGGCAAAAGCATGCATACGTTTCACTAAAGAAAATCATATGCGATGCCCCAGCCCATCTCTTTCAGTTACGTGTGGGATAGGGGAAAACCACATTTGCGATCACTCTTACGGTGCACACGGTTTGAGAAAGTGAAACATTGGCGACCAACCTCAAGAGATAGGGGAATTTCTTTATGATTTTATTTCTGGGGCACAAATGAGATAGGGGAAAACCACATTTGCGATCACTGTTGAGTTGGTTGCAAATGTTTCACTTTCTCAAACCGTGTGCACCGTAATGACCCGCGAAGCAGATTTTTCTCCCTAATCTAATCCTTGCAATTTAAAATTCTCCTGACTTTAAATTTGAAAGTAGGCAATCGCTTATTTGATATCCATTATATATATTTGATGAAAGTAGGCAATCCAATTTACAAAGTTTCAACAACCAATTCGCATATATTCACGAATTACGGAAGCACCAAATAAACAATGATAAACCACAATAGTATTAATGACGGTAAAGAGATAGGGGAAAGACATTTTGGTTGCTGGAGAAGGTGAGGCGGAATGCCATATTGTGCCCTCCGCCATGCCGAAGGCACCCACAACTCTAGTCCAACCCCTTGTGCCATCCTTCATTGTCTTCATGAAGACTTCTAAATAGTCATTATAGTTTGGGTGAAATACTATAACTTACATTGCATTGCCACCAATCATGTAGTTTGCAAAGTAATCTTGAGTAAAATGCTTTGGAAACCAATGCAGATGAAATAAACACAAATAATTAAACATCACATGACAAAAGTTACCAGAACAATAGGTACCAGTTGGCTAGCTAGAAAAAGTAAAATTTGGTAAAACGAGCTATACTCGCCATCCAAGATGATCATAGGCTATTTTCCTCTTGGAAGAACCATGGGAAAACAAATCATAGACTCCCTCACTTGTCACAGATGGGCTCCTTCCCCTTGGAAGAGCACAAATCCTGGGTGCCCCCCCAATTGTCTATAATGCCCAATACTCGATACTGAGTCCCAACAAATACTTTGCACTTCTTGCTAAGGCTAGAAGCGCATGCTGGTCTCCCAAGCATATGACTTCATAACATACACGCATTGTCATATGCCAGTGAACAAGTTGTACATCACAACAAATACAACTACAATAGTTTAAATATGAGTGAACAATAGGGAAAACATATGGTAATACATAGTTTATCACCATACAAAGGTTAACATGACCCAACATTACATTAGTCATGCAGCGGAAGAAACACGGGTCTGAGTACAGACGAGAAGCAAATTTTTCCTAAGAGGCGATCTATATAAACGACGTCTACTTTGCAGTCCCAGACTGCCAACCGGGATCCCCAAGTCTACTCATCATTATGAACATCATTGACAATAACGTACTATTGGCCACAGTCTTCATCATAGAGGAACTGGTATCGGGGTAAATCACCTGGACCTGTCTCATCGATACCTGCATCTAGGTTTGTGCAAGGGTGAGTCTTTTGGACACGACAAGTACATTATCAAGGGTACTAAGACGAAAAATATACATGGGTTAGATATGGATAAGTTGTGAGGTTGCATCAAGCAGCCAAACAATGTAAATCAACTAGTCCTACGAGTATTTAGAACAAGATGAAATCAATCTACACAAAAGGGGCCGCAAATTAGTTGATCACTAAGTCATCCTTAACACCTGCCTATGATTTCAATCATCACCTCATCGTGTCCTCTTCTTGTTTACATACCCATAAGAAGAGATAATCATCGTACACACATGTTGATCAAGTTTCATTTACTAGTTCAATTTGTCTATGACTGGCATAACAAATTTTGAAGTCGTCTGTAACCGCGAACACAACTTTCGGAAGGATTTAGCCTTGCAAGGGTGCTCCAGCTTTCCATTATAGATTCCGCATGCATACCCGATTCCAACCGGTACATGGCATTTAGAACCACTGTGTAAACACGAATGTGATCCGGAAGTTCAGGGGTAACAAGTTCCTCTAGTTAACATCAAACAAATCCAAAAGACCTCTCGGCGGGTCAACACCCGAACCAGAGCCGACATATCTCTAGATCTGGTCCCAGCTAGATGGGCAAAGGATACGGTAGCCAAACACGGTTTCCTGTGGTGGCACCAAAGATTGCTTAGTGTGTACTAATGCTTTTGGGGCACTGGCCCAAGTTGTTTCGAAGATGCCTCGGGTAACGTCAACTTGCTGTGCAAGTTTTATGTTTTTCTAATGGTAGTACCAATTGGGTCCTATAGAAGATCTGAACGCTAGATAAAGGAGTTCAAGGGGAGGTGAAGGAAATATGCCCTAGAGGCAATAATAAATTTGTTATTTATATTTCCTTATATCATGATAACTGTTTATTATTCATGCTAGAATTGTATTAACCAGAAACTTAGTACATGTGTGAATACATAGACAAAATAGATTGTCCCTAGTATGCCTCTACTTGACTAGCTCGTTAATCTAAGATGGTTAAGTTTCCTGACCATAGACATGTGTTGTCATTTGATGAACGGGATCACATCATTAGTGAATGATGTGATGGACAAGACCCATCCGTTAGCTTAGCATAATGATCGTTAAGTTTTATTGCTATTGCTTTCTTCATGACTTATACATATTCCTCTGACTATGAGATTATGCAACTCCCGAATACCGGAGGAACACCTTGTGTGCTATCAAACGTCACAACGTAACTGGGTGATTATAAAGATGCTTTACAGGTGTCTCCGAAGGTGTTTGTTGGGTTGGCATAGATCGAGATTAGGATTTGTCACTCCTAGTATCGGAGAGGTATCTCTGGGCCCTCTCTGTAATGCACATCACTATAAGCCTTGCAAGCAATATGACTAATGAGTTAGTTGCGGGATGATGCATTAGAGAACGAGTAAAGATACTTGCTGGTAATGAGATTGAACTAGGTATGATGATGCCGACGATCGAATCTCGGGCAAGTAACATGCCGATGACAAAGGGAATAACGTATATTGTCATTGCGGTTTGACCGATAAAGATCGTTGTAGAATATGTAGGAACCATTGTGAGCATCTAGGTTCCGCTATTGGTTATTGACCGGAGATGTGTCTCGGACATGTCTACATAGTTCTCGAACCCGTAGAGTCCGCACGCTTAACGTTCGATGACGATTTGTATTATGAGTTATGTGTTTTGGTGACTGAAGTTTGTTCGGAGTCCCGGATGAGATCACGGACATGATGAGTAGTCTCGAAATGGCCGAGAGGTAAAGATTGATATATTGGAAGGTGGTATTCAGACATCGGAATAGTTTCGAGTGGTTCGGGTATTTTATCGGAGTACCGAGGGGTTACTGGAACCCCCCGGGGGAAGTCATGGGCCTCATGGGCCACGGGAGAGAGAGGGAACAACCCACAAGGGTGGCCGCGCCCCCCATGGGAGTTCGAATTGGACTAGGGGAGGGGGCGGCGCCCCCCCTTCCCCTTTCCCTCTCCCTCTCCTTCCTTTTCCTCCTCCGATGAGAAAGGAAAAGGGGGGCCGAATCCTACTAGGAGTGGAGTCCTAGTAGGACCCCCCCATGGCGCGCCCCTCTTGGCCGGCCGCCTCCCCCCTCCTCCTTTATATACGGGGGCAAGGAGGCACCCCAAAGTACAACAGTTGATCTCTTAGCCGTATGCGGTGCCCCCCTCCACAGTTTACTCCTCCGGTCATAGCATCTTAGTGCTTAGGTGAAGCCCTGCATGGATCACATCACCATCACCGTTGCCACGCCGTCGTGCTAAGGAAACTCTCCCTCGACCCTCTGCTGGATCAAGAGTTCGAGGGACGTCATCCAGCTGAATGTGTGCTGAACTCGGAGGTGCCGTACGTTCGGTACTAGATCGGTTGGATCATGAAGACGTTCGACTACATCAACCGCGTTAACCTAATGCTTCTGCTTTTGGTCTACGAGGGTACATGGACACACTCTTCCCCTCTCGTTTCTATGCATCTCCTAGATAGATCTTGCGTAATCGTAGGAATTTTTTGAAATTGCATGCTACGTTCCCCAACACTGGCATCCGAGCCAGGTCTATGCGTAGATGATATGCATGAGTAGAACACAAAGCGTTGTGGGCGATAATAGTCATACTACTTACCACCAATGTCTTATTTTGATTCAGCGATATTGTTGGATGAAGCGGCCCAGACCAACCTTACATGACCACGTTCATGAGACCAGTTCCACCGACAGACATACAACTTGTTTTGCATAAAGGTGGCTAGCGGGTGTCTGTTTCTCCAACTTTAGTTGAATCAAATTTGACTACGTCCGGTCCTTGTTGAAGGTTAAAACATCACACTTGACAAAAAATCCTTGTGGTTTTGATGCGTAGGTAAGAACGGTTCTTGCTAGAAGCCCGTAGCAGCCACGTAAAACTTGCGACAACAAAGTAGAGGACGTCTAATTTGTTTTTGCAGGGCATGTTGTGATATGATATGGTCAAGACGTGATGAGATATAAGTTGTTGTATGAGATGATCATGTTTTGTAAAAGTTATCGGCAATTGGCAGGAGCCTTATGGTTGTCCCTTTATTGTATGAAATGCAATCGCCATGTAATTGCTTTACTTTATCACTAAGCGGTAGCGATAGTCGTAGAAGCAATGGTTGGCGAGACAACAACGACGCTACGATGGAGATCAAGGTGTCAAGCCGGTGACGATGGAGATCATGACGGTGCTTTGGAGATGGAGATCAAAGGCACAAGATGATGATGGCCATATCATGTCACATATTTTGATTGCATGTGATGTTTATCTTTTATGCATCTTATTTTTTTAGTACGGCGGTAGCATTATAAGATGATCCCTCACTAAATTTCAAGGTATAAGTGTTCTCCCTGAGTATGCACCGTTGCTACAGTTCGTCGTGCGGAGACACCATGTGATGATCGGGTGTGATAAGCTCTACGTTCACATACAATGGGTGTAAGACAGTTTTGCACGTGCGGAATACTCGGGTTAAACTTGACGAGCCTAGCATATGCAGATATGGCCTCGCAACACTGAGACCGAAAGGTCGAACGTGAACCTATAGTAGATATGATCAACATAGAGATGTTCACCATCGAAAACTACTCCATCTCACGTGATGATTGGACATGGTTTAGTTGATATGGATCACGTGATCATTTAGATGACTAGAGGGATGTCTATCTAAGTGGGAGTTCTTAAGTAATATGATTAATTGAACTTAAATTTATCATGAACTTAGTCCTGATAGTTTTTGCATATCTATGTTGTTGTAGATCAATGGCCCGTGCTACCGTTCCCTTGAATTTTAATGCGTTCCTAGAGAAAGCTAAGTTGAAAGATGATGGTAGCAACTACACGGACTGGGTCCGTAACTTGAGGATTATCCTCATTGCTGCACAAAAGAATTACGTCCTGGAAGCACCGCTAGGTGCAAGGCCCGCTGCAGGAGCAACTCCAGACGTTATGAACGTCTGGCAGACTAAAGCTGATGACTACTCGATAGTTCAGTGTACCATGCTTTATGACTTAGAATCGGGACTTCAAAGAAGTTTTGAATGTCATGGAGCATATGAGATGTTCCAGGAGTTGAATTTAATATTTCAAGCAAGAGTTGAGAGATATGAAGTCTCCAACAAGTTCTATAGCTGCAAGATGGAGGAGAATAGTTCTGTCAGTGAACACATACTCAGAATGTCTGGGTACCATAACCACTTGACTCAGCTGGGAGTTAATCTTCCTGATGGTAGTTTCATTGACAGAGTTCTTCAATCACTGCCACCAAGCTAGAAAGGCTTCGTAATGAACTATAATATGCAAGGGATGGAAAAGACAATTCCCGAGCTCTTCGCGATGCTTAAAGCTACGGGGGTAGAAATCAAGAAGGAGCATCAAGTGTTGATGGTTAACAAGACCACTAGTTTCAAGAAAATGGGCAAAGGGAAGAAAGGAAACTTCAAGAAGAATAGCAAGCAAGCTGCTACTCCCGGGAAGAAGCCCAAGTCTGGACCTAAGCCTGAAACTGAGTGCTTCTACTGCAAAGGGACTGGTCATTGGAAGCGGAACTGCCCCAAGTATTTGACGGATAAGAAGGATGGCAAAGTGAAAGGTATATTTGATATACTTGTTATTGATGTGTACCTTACTAATGCTTGTAGTAGCGCCTGGGTATTTGATACTGGTTCTGTTGCTCATATTTGCAACTCGAAATAGGGGCTACAGATTAAACGAAGATTGGCTAAGGACGAGGTGACGATGCGCGTTGGAAATGGTTCCAAGGTTGATGTGATCGCCGTCGGCACGCTACTGAAGGAAATATGCCCTAGAGGCAATAATAAAGTTGTTATTTATATTTCCTTATATCATGATAAATGTTTATTATTCATGCTAGAATTGTATTAACCGGAAACTTAGTACATGTGTGGATACATAGACAAATAGAGTGTCCCTAGTATGCCTTGATATGTTTCCATCGTATCTACTTTTCCAAACACTTTTGCCCTTGTTTTAGACTCTAACTTGCATGATTTGAATGGAACTAACCCGGACTGACGTTGTTTTCAGCAGAATTGCCATGGTGTTATTTTTGTGCAGAAATAAAAGTTCTCGGAATGACCTGAAACTTCACGGAGAATATTGTTGTAATATATAAAAAATACTGGCGAAATAATCAAGACCAGGGGGCCCACACCCTGTCCATGAGGGTGGGGGGCGCGCCTACCCCCTGGGTGCGCCCCCTGTCTTGTGGGCCTCCTGAGGCTCCACCGACCTCAACTCCAACTCCATATATTCAAGTTTGGGGAGAAAAAAACCGGAGAGAAGGATTCATCGCGTTTTACGATACGGAGCCGCCGCCAAGCCCTAATCTCTCTCGGGAGGGCTGATCTGGAGTCCGTTCGGGGCTCCGGAGAGGGGAATCCAGCGCCGTCGTCATCATCAACCTTCCTCCATCACCATTTTCATGATGCTCACCGCCGTGCGTGAGTAATTCCATCGTAGGCTTGCTGGACGGTGATGGGTTGGATGAGATTTACCATGTAATCGAGTTAGTTTTGTTAGGGTTTGATCCCTAGTATCCACTATGTTCTGAGATTGATGTTGCTATGACTTTGCTATGCTTAATGCTTGTCACTAGGACCCGAGTGCCACGATTTCAGATCTGAACCTATTATGTTTACATGAATATATGTGAGTTCTTGATCCTATCTTGCAAGTCAATAGTCACCTACTATGTGTTATGATCCGGTGATAACCCACAAGTGTAGGGGATTGCAACAATTTTCGAGGGTAGAGTATTCAACCCAAATTTATTGATTCGACACAAGGGGAGCCAAAGAATATTCTCAAGTATTAGCAGTTGAGTTGTCAATTCAACCACACCTGGATAACTTAGTATCTGCAGCAAAGTATTTAGTAGGAAAGTAGTATGCAAGTAACGGTAACGGTAGCAAAAGTAATATTTTTGGGTTTTGTAGTGATTGTAACAGTAGCAACGGAAAAGTAAATAAGCAAAGAACAATATGTGAAAAGCTCGCAGGCATTGGATCGGTGATGGAGAATTATGCCGGATGCGGTTCATCATGTAACAGTCATAACATAGGGTGACACAGAACTAGCTCCAATTCATCAATGTAATGTAGGCATGTATTCCGAATATAGTCATACGTGCTTATGGAAAAGAACTTGCATGACATCTTTTGTCCTACCCTCCCGTGGCAGCGGGGTCCTAGCGGAAACTAAGGGATATTAAGGCCTCCTTTTAATAGAGTACCGGACCAAAGCATTAACACATAGTGAATACATGAACTCCTCAAACTATGGTCATCACCGGGAGTGGTCCCGATTATTGTCACTTCGGGGTTGCCGGATCATAACACATAGTAGGTGACTATAGACTTGCAAGATAGAATCAAGAACTCACATATATTCATGAAAACATAATAGGTTCAGATCTGAAATCATGGCACTCGGGCCCTAGTGACAAGCATTAAGCATAGCAAAGTCATAGCAACATCAATCTCAGAACATAGTGGATACTAGGGATCAAACCCTAACAAAACTAACTCGATTACATGATAGATCTCATCCAACCCATCACCGTCCACCAAGCCTACGATGGAATTACTCACGCACGGCGGTGAGAATCATGAAATTGGTGATGGAGGATGGTTGATGATGACGACGGCGACGGATTCCCCTCTCCGGAGCCCCGAACGGACTCCAGATTAGCCCTCCCGAGAGGTTTTAGGGCTTGGCGGCGGCTCCGTATCATAAAACGCGATGAATCCTTCTCTCTGATTTTTTTCTCCCCAAACACGAATATATGGAGTTGGAGTTGAGGTCGGTGGAGCGTCAGGGGGCCCACGAGGTAGGGGGCGCGCCCAGGGGGGCAGGTGCGCCCCCACCCTCATGGACAGGGTGTGGGCCCCCTGACGTGGATTCTTCTTTCAGTATTTTTAATATTTTCCAAAAATATGTTTCGTGGAGTTTCAGGTCATTCTAAGAGCTTTTGTTTCTGCACATAAATAACACCATGGAAAGTCTGCTGAAAACAGCGTCAGTCCGGGTTAGTTCCATTCAAATCATGCAAGTTAGAGTCCAAAACAAGGGCAAAAGTGTTTGGAAAAGTAGATACGACGGAGACGTATCAACTCCCCCAAGCTTAAACCTTTCTTGTCCTCAAGCAATTCAGTTGATAAACTGAAAGTGATAAAGAAAAACTTTTACAAACTCTGTTTGCTCTTGTTGTTGTAAATATGTAAAGCCATCATTCAAGTTTTCAGCAAAGATTATGACTAACCATATTCACAATAACTATTAGGTCTCATGTTTACTCATGTTAATGGCATAATCAACTAGCGAGCAATAATAATAAATCTCGGATGACAACACTTTCTCAAAACAATCATGATATGATATAATAGGATGGTATCTCGCTAGCCCTTTCTGAGACCGCAAAACATAAATGCAGAGCACCTTTAAAGATCAAGGACTGACTAGACATTGTAATTCATGGTAAAAGAGTCATACCCAATATAAATTAATAGTAATGAATGCAAATGACAGCAGCGCTCTCCAGCTAGTGCTTTTTAATAAGAGGGTGATGACTCAACATGAAAGTAAATAGATAGGCCCTTCGCAGAGGGAAGCAGGGATTTGTAGAGGTGCCAGAGCTCGGTTTTGAAATAGAGATAAATAATATTTTGCGCGGCATACTTTCATTGTCAACATAACAACCAAGAGATGGCGATATCTTCCATGCTACACACATTATAGGCGGTTCCCAAACAGAATGGTAAAGTTTATACTCCCCCTCCACCAACAAGCATCAATCCATGGCTTGCTCGAAACAACGAGTGCCTCCAACTAGCAACAGTCCCAGGGGGAGTTTTGTTTGCAATTATTTTGATTTAGTTTGCATAAAGCATGGGCCTGGGCATCCCGGTGACCAGCCATTTTCTCGTGAATGAGGAGCGGAGTCCACTCCTCTTGAGAATAACCCGCCTAGCATGGAAGATACGGACATCCCTATGATACATGAGCTATTCAAGCATACAAAACATAATTTCATTTAAAGGTTTAGAGTTTGGCACATACAAATTTACTTGGAACGGCAGGTAGATACCGCATATAGGAAGGTATAGTGGACTCATAAGGCATAACTTTGGGGTTTAAGGGATTGGATGCACAAGCAGTATTCCCGTTTAGTACAAGTGAAAGCTAGCAAAAGACTGGGAAGCGACCAACTAGAGAGCGACAATAGTCATGAACATGCATTAAAATTAATAGACATTGAGTACGAGCATGAGTAGGATATAATCCACCATGAACATAAATATCGTGAAGGCTATGTTGATTTGTTTCAACTACATGTGTGAACATGTGCCAAGTCGAGTCACTTAAATCATTCAAAGGAGGATACCACCCCACTATACCACATCACAACCATTTTAATAGCATGTTGGCACGCAAGGTAAACCATTATAACTCATAGCTAATCAAGCATGGCACGAGCAACTATAATCTCTAATTGTCATTGCAAACATGTTTATTCATAATAGGCTGAATCAGGAACGATGAACTAATCATATTTACAAAAACAAGAGAGGTCGAGTTCATACCAGCTTCTCTCATCTCAGTCAGTCCATCATATATCGTCATAATTGCCTTTCACTTGCAAGACCGAACGATGTGAATAATAATAAGAGTGCACGTGCATTGGACTAAGCTGGAATCTGCGAGCATTCAATAAACAGGAGAAGACAAGGAAATATGGGCTCTTGGTTAAATCAACAATAATGCATGTAAGAGCCACTTCAACAATTTAATTATGGTCTTCGGCTATCGACCCCCAAAGAAAAGAAATAAAAACTATTTACACGGGAAAGCTCCCAACAAGCAAAAGAAGAACAGGAAATCTTTTTGGGTTTTCTTTTTAATTATTACTACTACAGCAAGAAAGTAAACTAGCTAAAAGCTACAACTAATTTTTTCGGTTTTTCTTAAGGTTTATCAAACACACAAGAAGAAAGAAAAAAAATAAACTAGCATGGATATTACAGTGAAAGAGTATGAGCACCGACATCTAGCAATGAGTGTGTGAACATGAATGTAATGTCGGTGAGAAATACGTACTCCCCCAAGCTTAGGCCTTTGGCCTAAGTTGGTTTATTGCCACGGATGGCCTGGCGGATATCCATTGTTGTAGCTGGGGTCGTACTGAGATGCGGCGGCTATTGCCTCCTAGGCTGCAGCGTGGCGGTGAGCTGCCTCCGCCCTCCTCTCGTACTCATCTGCCTCCTCTCTAGTAATAAAATGTCTTCCTTTTGCCTGATAATCAAAGAAGGCAGGAGCAGGGAGAGTAATACGGACAGCACGACGTCTGTCAAAGATTAAGCGATACTGGAGAGGCGATTCATTCCTCTCGACAAACTGGTGGTGAACCATAGCATTAAAGTCTAGGTAAGTAGGAGGCAATTCAATATCATCATTACGTATGGTTACACCAAGAAAATCAGCTAAGCGGGTTGCATAAATTCCACCGAAGAAATCTCCATTAAATATATTATGACGCAACCTACGTGCAACAATGGCTCCCAAATTATAAGATTTGTCTCCTAACACAGCATTCCTAAGAATAATGAGGTAGGGGACACACATATGACATGCTTCATCTTTACCATTTATGCACCTACCTATGAAGAGAGCAAAATAATGTATAGCAGGAAAATGAATGCTCCCCATGGTAGCTTGTGCTATATCTCTAGATTCCCCCACAGTTATACTAGCAAGAAAATTTCTAAATTTAGATTCGAGGTTCACTAGCACTACCCCATTGTGGAAGTTTGCAAGCAGTGGTAAATCCTCTAAGTCCATCGTATAAGATTTTTCATAAAGATCAAACAGGACAGTTGGAGAATTGCGTGAAGATGAAAATTCAAACCTCCTCACAAAGGAACTAGTGAATAGTGGTACTGGCGGCACTTTTCTTCCTCGAAGCTCACAAGATCAGCGTTACGCAAATATGCGTTAAATTCTTCCTTGATTCCCGCTCGATCCATAAAGTTTTTTGACGGCCATTCACAAGGCCGCACTGGAGCGTCCCTTGGTGGCTCATCGTCAGCGTCACGCATTGCAAGCCTGGGTCCTTGCTTCCTTGAAGAACCTCCTTGGTACATTTTCCTAAGCATATTTCTTCCTCTGAAAAATTTCAGAAATTTTTAGTAACTTCAAATAGAAGTGAACCAAGCTCAACAAAATTGATAGCAACTACTCCTACAAGTGCCTAGAGCCTATATCATGCATTAGAACTACTTAGAACCATATAAATTTGACATGCAAGCTCAAGAACATGGTCACCTAGGCAGCAAAATTTTGCAATGAATAAAGCACTAGAACAAAAACTAATTGGACCAATGGAGGAGTCATATACCAAGGAACAATCCCCCCAAGCAGTTTTGTGAGAGGTGCTTTGAGCAAGGAGATCGAAAATCGCAGCAAAATGAGCTAGAACTCGTGCTTGAGCTGGATGGTGATTTTTTTGGGAGGAAGAAGAAGTGTGTGGGTGCAGGAATAAGTGGAGGGGGGCCGCCATGGGCCCACGAGGCAGGGGGACGCGCCCTGTAGGGGTGGGTGTGCCCTGGACCCTCGTGGCCAGGTGCTTGCTCCCCCTGCTGTGTTCTCAGTGCCAGATATTCTCAAATATTCCAGAAAAAATCATATTAAATTGGCAGGGCATTTGGAGAACTTCTATTTTCGGGGTATTTTTGTATTGCACGGATAAATCAGAAAACAGACAGAAAAATACTATTTTACTTTATTTCAACTAAATAACAGAAAGTAAAGAGAGGGTACAGAAGGTTGTGCCTTCTAGTTTCATCCATCTCATGCTCATCAAAAGGAATCCACTAACAAGGTTGATCAGGTCTTGTTAACAAACTCATTCCGAATCGCATGAAACCGGAGATATTTCGAATAACACTATGTTACCTCAACGGGGATATGCACATCCCCAATAATAAGAATATCATATTTCTTCTTAACAGTAGGAAGAGGAAATTCAAAACCTCCAAAAATAATCGATGGAATTTTTTCAATAGAATTGATACTGTGGACTTGAGGTTGTTTCCTCGGAAAGTGTACCGTATGCTCATTACCATTAACATGAAAAGTGACATTGCCTTTGTTGCAATCAATAACAGCCCCTGCAGTATTCAAAAAAGGTCTTCCAAGAATAATAGACATACTATCGTCCTCGGGAATATCAAGAATAACAAAGTCCGTTAAAATAGTAACGTTTGCAACTACAACAGGCACATCCTCACAAATACCGACAGGTATAGCAGTTGATTTATCAGCCATTTGCAAAGGTCTTTCAGTAGGTGTCAACTTATTCAAGTCAAGTCTACGATATAAGAGAGAGGCATAACACTAACATCGGCTCCAAGATCACATAAAGCAGTTTTAACATAGTTTCTTTTAATGGAGCATGGTATAGTAGGTACTCCTGGATCTCCAAGTTTCTTTGGTATTCCACCTTTAAAAGTGTAATTAGCAAGCATGGTGGAAATTTCAGCTTCCGGTATCTTTCTTTTATTTGTAACAATATCTTTCATACACTTAGCATAAGGATTCATTTTGAGCATATCAGTTAATCGCATACGCAAAAAGATAGGTCTAATCATTTCAGCAAAGCGCTCAAAATCCTCATCATCCTTTTTCTTGGATGGTTTGGGAGGAAAACGCATGGGTTTCTGAACCCAAGGTTCTCTTTTTTTACCATGTTTCCTAGCAACAAAGTCTCTTTTATCATAACGTTGATTCTTTGATTGTGGGTTATCAAGATCAACAGCAGGTTCAATTTCTACATCATTGTCATTACTAGGTTGAGCATCATCATGACATCTTCATTAATATTTTCATTAGATTCATGTTCATTACCAGATTGTGTTTCAGCATCAGAAATAGAAATATCATTTGGATTCTCAGGTGTTTCAGCAATAGGTTCACTAGAAGCATGCAAAGTCCTATCATTTTTCTTTTTCTTCCTTTTAGAAGGACTAGGTGCATCTATATTATTTCTCTGAGAATCTTGTTCAATTCTCCTAGGGTGGCCTTCAGGATACAAAGGTTCCTGAGTCATTTTACCAGTTCTAGTAGCCACTCTAACAGCATAATCATTATTCTTACTATTCAATTCATTGAGCAAATCATTCTGAGCTTTGAGTACTTGTTCTACTTGAGTGGTAACCATAGAAGCATGTTTACTAATGAGTTTAAGTTCACCTTTAACTCTAGACATATAATCACCCAAGTGTTCAAGCATATCAGAATTGTATTTCAATTGTGTATCAAAATAAGCATTGAAGTTTTCTTGTTTGACAATAAAATTATCAAACTCTTCTAAGCATTGTCTAGCAGACTTATAGTGAGGAATATCACCTTCATCAAATCTATAGAGAGAATTTACCTTTGCTACCTGTGTCGGGTTATCAAGACCACGAGTTTCTTCAATAGGTGAGGGATTAAGATCATATGTTTCTCCAACAGGAGGTAAATTAAGACCATGTATTTCTTCAATAGGAGGTAAATTCTTAACATCTTCAGCTTTAATACCTTTTTTTTCATAGATTTCTTTGCCTCTTGCATATCTTCAGGACTGAGAAATAGAACACCTCTCTTCTTTGGAGTTGGTTTAGGAATAGGCTCAGGAAGTGTCCAATTATTTTCATTTGCCAACATATTATTCAATAGAATTTCAGCTTCATCCGGTGTTCTTTCCCTGAAAACAGAACCAGCACAACTATCCAGGTAATCTCTGGAAGCATCGGTTAGTCCATTATAGAAGATATCAAGTATTTCATTTTTCTTAAGCGGATGATCAGGCAAAGCGTTAAGTAATTGGAGAAGCCTCCCCCAAGCTTGTGGGAGACTCTCTTCTTCAATTTGCACAAAATTATATATGTCCCTTAAAGCAACTTGTTTCTTATGAGCAGGGAAATATTTAGCAGAGAAGTAATAAATCATATCCTGGGGACTACGCACACAACCAGGATCAAGAGAATTAAACCATATCTTAGCTACACCCTTTAATGAGAACGGAAATATTTTAAGGATATAAAGGTAGCGAGATTTCTCATCATTAGTGAACAGGGTGGCTATATCATTTAATTTAGTAAGATGTGCCACAACAGTTTCAGATTCATAGCCATAAAAAGGATCATATTCAACCAAAGTAATTATATCAGGATCAACAGAGAATTCATAATCCTTATCAGTAACACAGATAGGTGAAGTAGCAAAAGCAGGGTCAGGTTTCATTCTAGCATTAAGAGATCGCTGCTTCCATTTAGCTAATAACTTCTTAAGATCACTTCTATCATTGCAAGCTAAAATGGCTCTAGCAGATTCTTCATCCAAAACATAACCCTCAGGCACAACAGGTAATTCATATTTATTAGGGGGAGAGTCTTCATCATCGCTATCTTCAATATTATCAGTTTCAATAATTTCATTCTCTCTAGCCCTAGCAAGTTGTTCATCAAGAAATTCACCAAGTGGCACAGTAGTATCAAGTATAGAAGTAGTTTCATCATAAGTATCATGCATAGCAGAAGTGGCGTCATCAACAATATGCGATATATCAGAATGAATAGCAGAAGCAGGTTTAGGTGTCGCAAGCTTACTCAAAACGGAACGTGAATCAAGTGCAGAGCTAGATGGCAGTTCCTTACCTCCCCTCGTAGTTGAGGGATAAATTTTTGTTTTCCCGTCTTTCAAGTTCCTCATAATGACCAGCAGATATAAATCCCAAGTGACTCAAAGAATAGAGCTATGCTCCCCGGCAACGGCACCAGAAAATAGTCTTGATAACCCACAAGTATAGGGGATCGCAACAGTTTTCGAGGGTAGAGTATTCAACCCAAATTTATTGATTCGACACAAGGGGAGCCAAAGAATATTCTCAAGTATTAGCAGTTGAGTTGTCAATTCAACCACACCTGGATAACTTAGTATCTGCAGCAAAGTATTTAGTAGCAAAGTAGTATGCAAGTAACGGTAACGGTAGCAAAAGTAATATTTTTGGGTTTTGTAGTGATTGTAACAGTAGCAACGGAAAAGTAAATAAGCAAAGAACAATATGTGAAAAGCTCGTAGGCATTGGATCGGTGATGGAGAATTATGCCGGATGCGGTTCATCATGTAACAGTCATAACATAGGGTGACACAGAACTAGCTCCAATTCATCAATGTAATGTAGGCATGTATTCCGAATATAGTCATACGTGCTTATGGAAAAGAACTTGCATGACATCTTTTGTCCTACCCTCCCGTGGCAGCGGGGTCCTAGCGGAAACTAAGGGATATTAAGGCCTCCTTTTAATAGAGTACCGGACCAAAGCATTAACACATAGTGAATACATGAACTCCTCAAACTATGGTCATCACCGGGAGTGGTCCCGATTATTGTCACTTCGGGGTTGCCGGATCATAACGCATAGTAGGTGACTATAGACTTGCAAGATAGGATCAAGAACTCACATATATTCATGAAAACATAATAGGTTCAGATCTGAAATCATGGCACTCGGGCCCTAGTGACAAGCATTAAGCATAGCAAAGTCATAGCAACATCAATCTCAGAACATAGTGGATACTAGGGATCAAACCCTAACAAAACTAACTCGATTACATGATAGATCTCATCCAACCCATCACCGTCCAGCAAGCCTACGATGGAATTACTCACGCACGGCGGTGAGAATCATGAAATTGGTGATGGAGGATGGTTGATGATGATGACGGCGACGGATTCCCCTCTCCGGAGCCCCGAACGGACTCCAGATTAGCCCTCCCGAGAGGTTTTAGGGCTTGGCGGCGGCTCCGTATCATAAAACGCGATGAATCCTTCTCTCTGATTTTTTTTCTCCCCGAACACGAATATATGGAGTTGGAGTTGAGGTCGGTGGAGCGTCAGGGGGCCCACGAGGCAGGGGGCGCGCCCAGGGGGGCAGGCGCGCCCCCACCCTCGTGGACAGGGTGTGGGCCCCCTGACGTGGATTCTTCTTCCAGTATTTTTAGTATTTTCCAAAAATATGTTCTGTGGAGTTTTAGGTCATTCCGAGAACTTTTGTCTCTGCACATAAATAACACCATGGAAAGTCTGCTGAAAACAGCGTCAGTCCGGGTTAGTTCCATTCAAATCATGCAAGTTAGAGTCCAAAACAAGGGCAAAAGTGTTTGGAAAATTAGATAAGACGGAGATGTATCATCCGGCAAACCCGAAGTGACAATAATCGGGACCACTCGTGGTGATGACCGTAGTTTGAGGAGTTCATGTATTCACCAAGTGTTAATGCTTTGGTCCGGTACTCTATTAAAAGGAGGCCTTAATATCCCTTAGTTTCCAATAGGACCCCGCTGCCACGGGAGGGTAGGGCAAAAGATGTCATGCAAGTTCTTTTCCATAAGCACGTATGACTATATTCGGAATACATGCCTACATTACATTGATGAATTGGAGCTAGTTCTGTGTCACCCTATGTTATAACTGTTGCATGAGGAATCGCATCCGACATAATTATCCATCACTGATCCAATGCCTACGAGCTTTTTACATATTGATCTTTGCTTAGTTACTTTTCCGCTGCCACTATTACAATTACTATAAAACTGCTACTATTAGTTTTGCCACCATTACCGTTACGTCCATATGCTACAAAAAAAGACACATCCGTGACATTTTGGGCCGAACAATTTTTTTTCTGTCATACTTATGACACTTCTATGACGATAATTGTGACAAAACCCGATATCATCATAGATGTGGCGGGGTCCTACTTCTATGACAAAAAATCATGACAGAAAATGGGCTTTTCGTCCTGGGCGGGCCGGAGACGTAGCTGCATGACATTCTTTGGGCCGTCCATGATAGAAAAAACCATGGTAGAAGCGAGGGCGAGGAAAATATCGGGGTGTTCCCGGTTACGGTGGGTGGTCGGGGCCGAGCGATGCGCATTTCTCTAGTACACGCATGCGTGTGGGTGCAAGGCGTTGGGCTCTAACTGAACCCGGGCGAGGCATTGGGCTCTAACTGAACCTGAGCGATTGCACTGCAGGCTATACGTTACCGAAACCGAGCGATCAATCGATGGCTGTTAACTGAACCCGATCGAGCGATTCCTTCGCTACTGCTGCTAACTGAAGCCGATCGATGCTGCCTCTGGATGAACAATGAGCATTGCTGGGGGGTTTGGATGAAGAGTTCCTGGTGGGGGTGGATGAACAGGACCCCGTGGTGTTGCCTCTGGATGAACAGTGAGCGTTGCTGGGGGGGGGGGGTTTGGATGAACAGTTCCCGGTGGGGGTGGATGAACAGGACCCCGTGGTGTTGCCTCTGGATGAACGGGATCCCGATCGATCGAGCTGGTTGGGGCTGGATGAACAGGACCCCGTGGAGGGCTGGATGAACAGGGCCACCCAGTGGAGGGCTGGATGAACAGTAGACAGTGGAGGGCTGGATGAACAGTAGCCCGTGGAGGGCTGGTTAAATATGAGCCCGTGGAGAGGGGTGGTTGAACAGTAGCCGGTGGAGTAGCGCGCGGTGGAGGCTGGATGAACAGGAGCCAGTGGATGAACAGTCGCAGGTGGAGGCTGGAGGAGGTCGACGGTGGATCAACAGTAGCCCGTGGAGGCTGGAGGGGGTCGACGGTGGAGATGAACAGTATCCCGTGGAGTCCCGTTTTGCGGTACGCCACACCCCTCCCGATGAACAGGACCCCCGTTTCGACCGTAGCGCTCCAACACAAGTCCGTTTCCTCCGTTTTGTGGTACGCCACACCCCTCCCGATCAACAGGACCCCCGTCTCAACCGTAGGAGGTCCGTTTCCTCCGTTTTGCGGTACGCCAGACCCCTCCCGATGAACATGATCCTGTTTCGACCGTGGCCGGTTGAACACAAGGTCGTTTCCTCCATTCTGCGGTACGCCGGGCCTCGTTTCCATCGGCTGTTCCGTCCAAGCCGGTTGGCTCCCACACGTTCCGTTGCCTCCCGATGAACACGACGCATTCCGTTGCCTCCCCATTAACACGACGACGACGTAGTTTCTCCGTTCCGACCCAGCCATGTACACGAGCCCTGGCCGTACGTATGCGCGAGTAGGCATTCAAGACCCTGCCCGTATGTACGTACGTGGCCGTATTTTCTTCCTTGCACACTGGCCGCTGTACGTATGTGTACATGCTACATGCGCGCCTCTACTACGTCACGTGCGCTCTCTACATCGACCAGTATGTACGTACACATTCGCGACCAGAATGACAACGCTACGTACGCTTCGACCTGGTGTGTCCCGACTGTCAGGCACTTCGTTGCATGTGAAGATATAGCTGGTGGGTCCCAGCAGTCAGGGGCGAATCATTTTTTTTTGCCCGGACGCACTTCCTTGCGTGCGAAGATGTAACTGGTGGGTCCCAGCAGTCAGGGGGAACGTTTTTTTCACGAACTACGGTGGCCCGTCCGGTGGGTCCCCGCTGTCAGGTGCAGGAATAATTATTTTGCGCGTAATAAGGAGGCACTTCCTTGCGGCTGCCGTGGACCCAGCTGTCAGCCTCTCCACGTACAGTACTCTTCCGATGGAAGTCGGTCGTTGACCACATTGACCACGCCGCGCCGAGAGCACCAAGGCGGTGGACGACGGCGCGGCCTAGGAAGGGTACGATGCTGAGCCAGGGAAGACGGGGCAGTGGATGCCCACGCGTAGAGGAGTATGAGGGTTCACTGGTTCGCTGCAGTGTGAGGCTGCCGTCGCCACAGAATAACAAGGGGTGTGGGTGAGTGGAGGGATGGCCTGGCCAGCGGTGGGAGTAGTAGGGGCGGTGAGGCCTCCGCCGCATCGCAGCCGGCCACGGGAGGCAGGAGCACGAGGCACGACTGGCGCTGGTTTGGGCGGCTGGAGCAAGAAGACCAGAGGTTGAAGAAGCACTACGGCCGTTGGATGGACATCGTACGGTCACTAGAGCTAGAATCATGCATATTGACTAAGTTGACAAAGCCCTCCGTCCCCGTCAACTTAGTAGGCCCACAAGTCAGCCTGCCACTATACTAGGTCCCAGCTAGGAGGTGGAGTATTCATTTTTTTGTGCGTAATAAGGAGGCACTTCCTTGCATGCGAAGATATAGCTGGTGGGTCCGAGCTGTCAGCGGCGGTAACGTTTTTTTGTGAAATAAAGAGGCCCTTCCGGTGGGTCCCAGATGTCAGGTGGAGGAATCATTATTTTGCGCGTAATAAAGAGGCATTTCCTTGCGTGCAGCCGTGGACCCAGCTGTCAGCCTCTCCACGTACAGTCCACTTCAGATACATGTCGGTCGTTGACCACGTTGACCAGGCCACGTCGAGAGCACCAGGGCGGTGGACGACGGCGAGGCCTAGTAAGGGAACGACACGGAGCCAGGGAAGACTCGGTAGTTGTTTCCCACGCGGAGGGGAGTACAACTGTATGAGGGTTTACTGGTTCGTCTGCCGTCGCTGGAGAATAATAGCAGGTGTGGGTGAGTAGAGGGATGGCTAGGCCAGCGATGGGAGTACGGTGGGGCGGTGAGGCCTATGCAGCAGCACAGCCGGCCGCGGGGAGGAGGGAGCAGGCAGTCCCGCCGGCACTTGTTTGAGCGGCTGGAGCAGGAAGAGCAGAGATTGAAGAAGCATGACGGCCGTTGGATGGAAATCCAACGGTCACTGCTTGTGCGTCAACCTTTTTTAGGAAAGCCTCAAATCTGTGGAAAACAGCATACAACCCATCTGCCATTATTTCTAATAATTTACAACCCATTTGCTAATTCTTAAGGTTTCTTTTTTTGGATCCCATATTCTTTTTGTTGGCATTACAGTCCATATTGTGGCCACGGTTAAAAAATTATATGAAATTTTGCATATTTCGGTGCGGTCCGAACTGTTTTTAATCCTGAACTTTCGAGTCACATTCAAACTGATTTTAAAAATAAATGTATATCGATACAAAATCCAACAAATTGTCCACGCATAAAAATCAATGCAATTTAAAATCTCGAAATGAAAAAAAGAAATTTGAAACTAATTGCTGGTTTGATGTGTTTTAAAAATGTACAGCCCATTTCTCATTACTGATAGGCCATGTTCTCGGCTAGCCGAATGAAGCTCTCCTCGTCTTGAAAGATTTACAGCCCAACAGGCCTGACAAAGTGACTTACTTGGCAAATCACGAAAAAACTGGGCTGTGGCCGTGGATCCAGCTGCGGCCGTGGACCCAGCTGTCAGCCTCTCCACGTACAGTACTCTTCCGATGGAAGTCGGTCGTTGACCACATTGACCACGCCGCGCCGAGAGCACCAAGGCGGTGGACGACGGCGAGGCCTAGGAAGGGGACGACGCGGAGCCGGGGAAGATGCGGTAGTGGATGCCCACGCGGAGAGGAGTATGAGGGTTCACTGGTTCAGCTGTGGTGTGAGGCCGCCGTCGCCGCAGAATAAAAGGGGGTGTGGGTGAGTGGAGGGACGGCCTGGCCAGCGGTGGGAGTAGTATGGGGGCGGTGAGGCCTCTGCGACAGCACAGCTGGCCACGGGAGGCAGGAGCAGGCGGCACGACCAGTGCTGCTTTGGGCGGCTGGAGCAAGAAGACCAGAGGTTGAAGAAGCACTATGGCCATTGGATGGACATCGTACGGTCACTGGAGCTAGAATCGTTCATATTGACTAAGTTGACAAAGCCCTCTGTCCCCGTCAACTTAGTAGGCCCATAGGTCAGCCACCCACTATGGTGGGTCTCAGCTAGCAGTGGGGTATTCATTTTTTTGTGCGTCATAAAGAGGCACTTCCTTGCGTGCAAAGATATAGCTGGTGGGTCCGACCTGTCAGCGAGGGGAATGTTTTTTTCACGAAATACAGAAGCCCTTCCCATGAGTCCTAGCTGTCAGGTGGAGGAATCATTATTTTGCGCGTAATAAGGAGGCATTTCCTTGCGTGCGGACGTGGACCCAGCTGTCAGCCTCTCCACGTACAGTCCACTTCCGATGGATGTCGTTCATTGACCACGTTGACCAGGCCGCACCGAGAGCACCAGGGCGGTGGACGACGGCGAGGCCTAGGAAGGGAACGACACGGAGCCAGGGAAGACTCGACAGTTGTTTCCCGCACGGAGGATTATGAGGGTTTACTGGTTCGTCTGCCGTCCCCGGAGAATAACAGAAGGTGTGGGTGAGTAGAGGGATGGCTAGCCAGCGATGGGAGTACGGTGGGGCGGCGAGGCCTGCGCGGCAGCATAGCCGGCCGTGGGAGGAGGGAGCAGGCAGTCCCGCCGGCGCTTGTTTGAGCGGCTGGAGCAGGAAAAGCAGAGATTGAAGAAGCACAACAGCCGTTGGATGGACATCCAACAATCACTGCTCTCGTGTGCATTATTTCTAATAATGTACATCCCATTTGCTAATTCTTAAGAAATTTTTTGGAGCCCATCTTCTTTTTGTTAGCATTACACCCCATATTGTGGCCACAGTTAAAAAGTATACGAATTTTTGCATATTTCGGTGCGGTCAACTATTTTTAATCCCGAAATATCAATTCACATTCAAACTATTTTGAAAAATAATTTATATAAATATAAAATCCAAATAATTGTCCACGCATAAAAATCAATGGAATTTATAATCTTGTAATGAAAAAAATTGAAACTAATTCCCAGTTTGATGTGTTTTAAAAATGTACAGCCCATTTCTAGGAAAACCGAATGAAACTCTCCCCGTCTTGAAAGATTTGCAGCCCAGCAGGGCTGATAAAGCAAGTAGGCCTCATTTGGGTATTTCTTAAAAAAATAGAACTGGGCTAGCCATTTTCAGCAAGAAAAAAACACAACTGGGCTCATGATGTGGTAAACATAAATAAAACCCTGGCTAGACGGGCCACAGCCCCCGCACAGCCCCGTTGTTACCCTGATCCATCGCTAAAACTAGTATAAATAACAACTGCTTGTTCCTCCAAAAAAAACTATGCGACCTGCTGGGTCCCTGGTGTCAGCCGCTCGTAGTGTAATTCTCTCGTTTATTGACTACGTTGACAATGGCGTGAGCCCCAGATGTCCAACCATTAGGAGGAACCATATTTTTGGGCTTGTAATATAGAGGCACTTGCTTGCGTACTGCCATGACGCTGGTGGGTCCCTACTGTCATCCTCTCCACGTACAGTCATCTCCTTGTTCCTCTCGGTTGTTGACGACGTTGACAACGCAAGAGGGCGGCGCACCGTGCACGGCGAGCGAACCAAGGCCGCAAGGCGGAGGACGACGGCGAGGCCTCGGACGGAATGAACAGGAGCCGTGGAAGATGCGCCGGTCCAGTCGCAGGCGGAGGGGAGTACGAGGGTTGACTGGTTCGGGTGCGGGTGCGTGTTGGGGCTGACGTCGCCGGAGAATAACAGGACGTGTGGGGGAATAGAGGGAGGGACTGGCCAACGTTGGAGGGTACGTACGGTAGGGCGGCGGAGGCGCAGCCAGCCATGGGAGGCGGGAGCAGGCGGAGCCGACGGGGTGGTTTGGTTTGGGTGGCTGGAGGAAGAAGAAGACAAGAGATAGAAGATACACGACAGATGTTGGATGTCAATCCAACGGCTGGTAGGCAGAATCGTTTGTTGACTGGCTAGTAAGTCGACACCACCTTGGATAGGCTATTTCCTCGCGGGTCCCAAATGTCAGAATCCAAATCTGTCACGGTCATGCAGCCTTTCCTATGAAAATTTACAGCCCATTTGATGTGCTAGTTCGAAATAAGTTTGTGGGTGCTGGTGGGGGCTAATCACTTGGCTTCTGTAATGCACAGTGAGCTCAAGCAGCCGGCGAGAGTGATGTTATTTCCCTTGGTTGGGATTTGTTAGTTGTTACAATATTTCACTCTAAATTAAACGACTGGCAAGCCATTTGCCTTGCTTCAAAGAAAATATGACAGTCACAGCCGAGTTGGAAAGGGCAAGAACATCTAACTCCAGCTTACAAACTGTACAAAAGCACGAGGGTTAATTGTTCATCAGGTTTACAAAAAAACCCAGGTTGAAAAGGGCAACAACATCTAACTCCAGCACTGTTTTCGGCAGTCACAGTCAAATGGATCGGTCAGGTCCATAGAATGAACATCCTGGGTCGTAAAATTTACTGGATTATGACCACAATATGTTGTAAATAGAAGCCCGGCACGTTCAGAAGCTCTTTTGCCCACCTGAAACTCCTTTTTTTGCTCTTCCACATACCCATCCGTCAAAACCATGCTGCTGATAAACTTAAGCCTGATGGACAATAGTAACCTCGCATTCAGCAGGAAGAATGTGACAAATCTAGTGTTTGCACGGTTGGCTACATATCGTTCTAGCGTTATTGTCTTCAATCGAATCTCATGAGAAGTGAGAAAATCCCGATGCTTACGAATCCACCGATTGGTTATAACTTTCTTACCCCGTCCTGTTGCCTAAATAGACATGAAGATTGAAAACAGTTAAGGTCTAAAAAAAGAGTGTCGAAAGAGCAACAGCTGAACGGTTAATTCTAGTACACTATATGCGGGCTTCCAATGTGCGTGAAATTATCACCTTTATATACAACTTCTCCAGACATGGAAAGCATTGCAGCAAGCCAATAATCTTGTTCAGATCAAAACTATTCATTTGGATATATAAGATCTTGACAGAATCCAGCACCATTGATAGGCCATCCATGGAGAAACTCTTCATTGAGCATAGAACATAATATTAGTACAAAATGTGTACTCCAAGATGACATATAACTTATGCGCAGAAATTTAAAATGCAGCTTATGGTTACAAGTGTAGATGATAATGTAAAGTACCTGAAGAACTGTGGAGCCAAACACCATATTGAAATGAGCACAGAGATCATGTATTACACCCAAGGTCTCCAGTTTAGGCGCAGAGAGGACGGTTATTTGCAACGGTGAATAACTAGAATCAAGGATCAACCTTTGAAGTGAAGGGCCATCTTGGATGATGAGCTGCCTTCCGTCAAAACAAATTCCAATTCTTACAAGGTTAGGCGACTTTATTTGGAGACAACCGATTCTAACTGTGAAAACAAGCACCAAGCACTCCAGGGCAGGGCAACTGGAGTGGATGATGCTGTGCAATGAGGCCTCTGATATACGAACCCGCACAAGTGAAAGTTTTTTGAGAAATGGGAGTCGAAGGTTTAGTACCAGATTGTCTGGTAGGTCGCACATCGCAAAGGTGGCGGTGTGGAGAGAGGAGGAAAACCGCGAGATGGACATCGGTGCTGAGGGCACAGGTAGATGGCATTCGGTATCTGGTAGGTGATTTCCAGGGGAATA
Source organism: Triticum aestivum (assembly GCF_018294505.1). NCBI lineage: Eukaryota > Viridiplantae > Streptophyta > Magnoliopsida > Poales > Poaceae > Triticum > Triticum aestivum. Next base: position 267,699,461 of record NC_057811.1, read on the forward strand.
GTAGAACTCAAGCAGCTGTAGTTCTATGAATTCAGGGGATTTCAGCCAGGCATCCACCGTGCAGGGCATGGTATGCTTGCTCAGGTAGCATGACTGGATGCAGAGGCTTTGAACGGAGCCCTGGTGGGAGGAGATGACGGCTCTGGGATTTCAAAATCTTTGAAGAGAGATAGCTGACGACAGTCGAGATTAAGGGGCACGGCGCGCCATAGAGGGCGCCACCGAATTGAGAGGACTTGGGTGCGGCAGCAATCCTTGGTGGGGAGAAGCGAGATGATCTCCCCAAGGACGGCGTCCGGGAGATCGCTGATGCGGTCCACCCGAGATTCTACGGGTTCCTGGGATCCGGTGGGGGCGGGGTCGCCGCTTCTCCCCGCGCTGCCGGGTGCGGGATCTACAACAGGCGTCGCCGCTGGCGGGAGCCTCATCTTCTTGGCGCTGGGGTCAGCCGACTCCATTTTCCTCGAGGGCGTCGCGTCGCGCTCACGGATTTGAGCAGAGTAACGAATGACGAGCCTAGTTGTAGTGCGAGTGAAGAAGAAGGGGAGCTGGGGTTTTTCTGTAGTAGTGAGGAAGAAGGGGAGCTGGGGTTTTCTGTAGGAGTGAGGTGAGGAATTTGGGGGTACGAGTGGAGCGAGCTGACGTGAGGTGGGTGGGAGTGAGGAGGAAGAAGAACACCCAGGTTTTTTTGGGGGGCGGTGTGCTGGGTGTGGGTAGCGCCTCTCATTCAGTAAATATATGGACTTTTGAATTGATTTTACTATTTACTAGGGTGGATGGGCTGTTTTGTCTTGGGCCCAGAGAAACAATTACTACTAGTACAGTGGAGACACTCTACAGCTACCCAGAAAAACAATTACTACTAGTACAGTGGATACAATACCGCTTCTGGCTCCTCCTAGGTCATCGAAACGTCTCCCTCTACTGAATGCCGTTATACTTTTGTTCACCGACATGTGGGCCATGCAGCGCGCGGGCCCAAATGCCATCCACCAAATTAGAAGGCAATATGCAGGTGGAGAGTCACCCCGGTCGTAGCGCGGCAATAACGAGCCGTCGTATCACAAAACCCCACCTCCCCGCAGTCTAAGTTTGACGGACGAAGCAACCATCATTTCACTCTTCGCTGAATCCCCTTCTCCCTCACCGTCTTCAAGAAAGGCAACACTCGCATCTGCCACTGTTCTTCTCTCCCAACGAAGGGAAGGTAAGCGGATCCGTGATGTTGGTATATTTTCATTCAGAGAAAAAAAGAACTTTTGCAAAGCAGTAACCGATCCTCACTCTCTTTTTTGTTTCATTGTCGCGATTGTGTTTTCCTTTCAGTGGTCTCCTAGTATTCGTCAGTTTCATGATGGACCAAGGAGAACCAGGCAAAGATCTGCCGATATTGGAGCAGACGCAGGAGGCTGATCCCCACGAGACAGAGAGCTCCAAGAAGATGGAGGCAGCCACCGAGCCGACCCCAGATACGCTCACGGCCACTACTGAGATGGTCAACGCCCCGTTTGAGGTTACAGCCCCCGTGGCACTACAGGAGCAGTTTTCCCCCTTCGAGGATGTGTCCCCCCCCGCTGAGCTGCCCAAGGTGATTTTCTTCTTTGCCGATCTCGATTGTGGTTTTTCATCTAAGTATGTGGTGATGAATAATGCAAAATTTATTAGCTTCGATGCCATGCTATACATAGTGGTTTAAATAACTTGTGTTTCTTATACTGGAAAGTAATTCAGAATTTGTTTCTGTTTCAATTAGAGCCCTGATGCAGACAAGGATTGTGTGGTTGTACATGTCACTCGCTATGAGGCGGATGACCTGAATATACGCACTGGGAAAACAGAGTTTTTAGGCTGTTGGATCCTGGAAGCCATTTGCACTTATACCAATGAAGAGTTGTATTCCAGCCTCACTGTTGTCAGGCGTGTTGTCCAGGGTGTACTGAAGTAGAAGAAGTTCAAAGCTACTCCTTCATTTGTGAGGCATACTGTTCTTGTCAAGCTTACGCAGGAAGATGATGTGGCATGCTTCCACAAACAAGTTTATGAGTGGCAAGGCCACAAGGTTGTCTTCATGAAGGTTCACAGGATTGAGCTGCTGCCGGACATCCTCGATGATGTTCATGGCAAGGTCCGTCTTGTGTCCAGCCCAAATTAGATCGAGGCATGAAATAGTTGCCCCAGCTAGTGTTTAATAGTAGTTTGGATTGCGTCTAATTATCCGAACCTTGCCTGTTATCGAGCCCTCTGGGCTAGTACTCTGTTTGAATCCGTCTATGGGAACTGCTGCTACTTTTGTGTGCCCATGAATCATCATAATTGTTGCTGAAACAGATGCGTCCTCACTAGTTTTATCATACGAGCAGTGTGTGTTTTGATGAAATAGAGTACTCATTCGAGAACTGTGCGCCGACGTATACATAAGTACTTGTAAACACTATTGGTGCTACCCCACTTGTAAGCAGTTGTGCAAAACACGACACATTGGCTCAGCTCGCTTCAACACTAGGCTATCGACCAGCTAACAATCAACAATCTGCTGTCTGACATATGAGCAACTATGTATCTTGTTACAGTGGTTCATGCAGTTAACTGAGGCCACAATGTAAATTCCAAACGTTCACACGCTAGTCCAGCGTTCATGTGGAACACTCACATTAAACTCGACTTCATAAAAAACTTAAAAAGCATAAGTTAAGCAATTTTATACATCTCCATGATTCATAGAACATAACAAACATATACTAGTTCACAGCAAAAGACAAAGTTGTGAGAAGGTTTACAAATCAGGAAAAAACAAGCAAGGCTTCTCTGAGCAAAGGGCCTCCCGGCAGGCTTAAATTTCCTGGAGTTCACTCTAGTTTTTTCTTGTTGCCACCATCCAGGGTTAGGTTCTCTCATTCTAGAATAACCAATTATAATTGTGTTCTTAGCTGGAATGCTGAACTGAACCATGTAGTGTACTGACCAGCTGAAATTCTTGTGCATTTCACTAAATTTAAGCACCGCTATTTGCAGAAATAAGCAGACCACAATGCCTCTTGTCCGCGCACCTGTCCAAAAAACCGCCGTGCAGCCGTGCCAGCTAGTCCTCGGTCCATGGATGAACTGGTAGAAAGTGCATTCCGGACTAGGATGCAGTTGTTTTCGCTCGTCCCTACACTGCAATAAGGAAGTAAAACTTACGAATCAACTTCTTTTATATTGCATTGGTCATTCTACCTAGTAACTACCAAAGTAGGAATACCTGGAAGACGGGTGGTTAGACGACGGCAACGAGGGATAGCCATCTCATTTTGCGCAGTTCTACTAAAACTGAGGTGTGTGCTTTTGATTGCGTGGATAGAAATGATACGGAGACAGACATCCCGAAACGATATGGAGACAGACATCCCTGTTTGCGCAAATACGAAATACGGTTATTTAAACAGTGACAGATATTTGCAGTGGCGTATGATTAACAGCAGCATCTATTGTGTTATAATTGGCACTAGATTGACAGTATGAAAGTGTCCTTAAGTAAGTAGCATCACATCACATCAACACTGCCACTAGATTAACATGCAGAACAATAGCATTAGTATTACTTTCATGAGAGTATCACATGGTCAGTAAATGTGCAATCACTCAGGCAGCATGTCTGCATTTGTCCCATTTTTTATCTCCTCGGTGACATTTTCCTATGTGAGCACAGGAAATCTAGACCTGCTCATTCTCATTTGCGTTGTCCCCCAACACCCGTCACTTTCTTTCCTTTTTCAACCAAGAGATAGGTCCACTTCCCCCACCCTTCACCATCCACCATGCTTTCTTTGTCTTTTCAACCAAGAGACCGGTTGGGTAGCCAGTATCTACTACTTTCCCCCGTTTCCTCTTAGAACCAAGTCCTAGATTCATGCTACAGCTTTCCCACTTTCTTCCCTGTTTGAACCAACTCTTAGAGTCGACTGTATGAACTAGCTTTACCTCTAATAATAGTAAAAGTCTAGGTGGCTTTGGAACAGCGGAAGGAAGTAGAAAAAGATCCACAGAAGCCAAGTGGGGAGCTGGGGCAGTAGAGCAAGGCAGGTTTCGAAGGAATATATACCTGAGGGTCATCGGCATGTGGCAAAGACGGCATCGGGAGGTCGCATCTTGGACACAATACCGCAGGGAGGAAGAAGGGGTCGGAGGCCCTCCGGAGCCGGCGCTCTCTCGAAGAGAACGACACGGCCGCCGATCGGGACGCGGGGGCAGCCGTTGGTCTCCTCCCTCGCCACCGACGACAGCGTGAACGATGCACCTACACCCCTGCCCCGGTCGAGGTTGTCCGGCCGGATTTGTGACCAGCCGTGAGCTGAGAGAGAGTGTGGCCACCTATGTCTTGCTTAGATCTGGAGAGCATGAGAGAGTGAACGAGAGGAACCCTAGTAAAGCAGCGCTAAGGCTCCTGCTTATATATATAGTGGAGTGATTTTGTTGTACCAGCTTCAAAAAATGCGCTCCTACGTGTACCCGCGAGTGGGTGTGGGAGAACTAGTGCGTGCGTGCACCGCTTCTCTTCGCGAGAGTACAATATACTATGCCCAAAGAACATTCGCCAAAAGAGTAATAGTATAAGTGTGTGACGTGTGAGCTAAAATAAAATGTGCGCGACGTCTTTTGTTTTTTAGAAGTTCTGAGGGTAGGGTGTGAAGAGCACATATGTGTGTGACGTCTACCTGCAGATAGACGGTGGGTGCGAGAGGACTCGGGAGGGTGCGTGTGCGTGAGAGAGAGGGGGCACGTATCAATGCAATGCATGTGTCCCTAAATCATTATCCAACAAACGTTCGCCACAAGCCTTTTCCTGGCGAACGCCGTAAGAACCGTTAGATCGGCATCCGACAGTGTCAGTTTTGCCATGTCATTTAACAGAACAACCACTCCTCCTACACACAAATCTTCCACGTGAGTGTTAGCAACTATCGTATGCTCCCTCCGTTCCAAAATGTAGTGCATATAGCTTTATTGAAAATTCGAACCTCGCAAACTTTTATCGAGTTTTCGTGTACCAAATTGCACATGTAGAATACCCTGTATATATCATTTCATTCATCTTCGAGAGGTAACTATAAAGATGGGGGAGGAGTCTACAAAGAAAGATCATTGTATCACCTGCAGCAATTTCAACCATCCTTTGGTGTGGAGGAGTATCGTAGGAACTCTATATGATATGATTTCTATAGGATTTTTTCCTTTAGAGCCAATTGGTTCATAGGAATAGATTCATATACTCCACATTTCAAAGGAAATAAACATGATATCATTTCTATAGCTTTAGAGCCACTTGGTTCATATGAATGGATTCCTATACTCCCATAATTTCAAAGGAAAATAAACATTAGCGTATATTCAATAGAAAAGTTCCTATGATATGAACCAAATTACATCTCTTTTCTAATCCCTCCTCATAGGAATTGAGATACATGTCATCTCTAGATTCAATAGAAAAGTTCATATGATGTCAACCAAATGACATCTCTTTTCCAATCCCTACTCATAGGAATGGAGATACTCCATGTCATCTCTTTCCCTACAACTTCCATGTATACATCTTCTATTCCTAAATAGCTAGTACAACCCACTAGTAGCTTTTTTCCAAGACATGCAACTATGGCACAAGAACTATATAGTGTGCGAATAACTTGAAAGATGGTCGCTGGATGAAGCTAATCCGACAGTGCAGAGATGGCAAATCCGAGCACTACTAGCCGTTGGATATCATCAACATTCCACCAGATCTGCCACATGTACAATTTAGAAGACTCCATGGTTGAACTTAAGCATAATGCACAAACCTCAAAACACAAGCACTTCTCCTTTGTTCTAGAATCTTCCGTATCATAATTGATTTTTTAAAATGAATTGCCATTATTTGTTTTTCACTTTATGCTTTACAATGCACAACCCCATGAATCTTAACATTTTTATAAAACTAATTGATTTTGAATGAGATGAACTATAAGAACTAAACGAACATCTACATCATGCATATATGACTCAAAGCTTTACATGCTATAGTGTGTATTTATTCATAATTTGGTTTCGAAATCTCATGCGTTCAATGCATGTGTACCTTACTATTTTTGAGTAGAGTAGCAAATTTCATGCGGCCCCGGGTATATCAAAATGCAGGGCGCATGCATCATTGCCTTTCGGTCGAACCTACGTCCACAATTTTTTGTACGTACTATATCTGCACTGGTCCTCGAACCCAAAATGCTGCCTCGTTCCCCTAAAACCAAGCGGCCCACACATATTTAAGGCGTCGACTCGAACTCAATCCCTCTCCCATTTACTATGATGTGGCCCCGCATGCCCTAGTAGTACTCCTACAAACCCTATCGCCGCACGCATCATCGGTTTTCTTCAAGAGGACGAGGGAGAAGCCGATTTGTAGTGGAGGCGCTTTCAAAAAAAATGATCTGTAGTGGAGACCCCTACCCTAGGGTGCCCTAGGTAGCTGCCGCACGCATCATTGGTTTTCTCTTTTCTTTATGCTCTTGCGCCCTAGAGTGAAATGATGGTTGCTTCGTCCGTCCAGCTTAATGCGGGAAAGGTGGGGCTTTGTGATTTGACCCCTCATCGCTCATTTTCTACTACTGCGGCGCTACGACCGGGGTGCCTCCAGTTCCAACCGCTGCGCCGAACTGTAATTTGGTGCATCGCACGTGGAACAAGACGGTGGATGAGCCACATGTCAGCCAAAGGGGTCCTGTTAAGTGTGTCGCCATTTCGTGTGCGGACTGACCCTGCTTGAGTCGCTACGCCAACACGACAGGTGCAGCCTACCACTTGGTTTTTCTCCTTGGTGAATCCCGACTATATTGATCTAAAAAGATACGTACTAAACTACCCTCTCCGTCTCGTTTTTTTAGACGTCTCGGTTTATAGGGCGTGCACGTAGTTCTAGGTCATCCATTTGTCTAACTAAATCTGAGTTACTATGTCACAAAAAGTATATCATTGGATTATTAAGAGGATGTAGTTTCTAAACATATACTGTTCATCACATATATAGCCAGTTAAATTCTCAACCTAGAACGACGTGCATGCCATGTAAACCGATATGGAGGAAGTATAGTAGTAAAAATGAGGTGATTTTACCGAGCGATTGGCGGGGGAGCATGGCCTGTCATGTGGTCCCACGTGTCATGATGTACCAAGGCGATGCGCGTGTCCCTCTTGAGGCAGAAGCAACACTACGTGGTTTGAGATGATGGCAAACCGAAGTGTGAAATAATGGTTGCTTCGTCCGTCTGGGAAGGTGCGGCATTGTGATTTGACGTCTCATTGCTCATTACTACTACTACTGGGGTGGTACGACTGGGGTGCGTCCCCCCTGCTGTTCTGCACTGTTATTTGGTGCTTGACACGTCGACCCGGTTGCTATATGTCCCACATGTCGGCGACAGGAAGTATAGAATTCATGAAAGCGAGCGTCGACGCAGGAGTACAAGACACGGCTTGGGTTTTTGTTGCTTCACGCGATCCATCGATACAAACCCGGACTAAAAAAGGCGAGGGTGGGTCTTTTCCCGCGTGGCAGGTAGGGGAGTTTGGCATAGTCTGTTCGAGGCAAGGAGGCAGGAAGGGAAACGAGCAAATAAAGGTTGAGCGACTTAGTTTTGGGAAAATATGATTTTACGGAGTACGTACCCACTAGGGTTTATAGGGCTCATCTAAAAAACATTCGTTTTTCTGTTTTATAAGTCTCAATTCTACAACTAGTAGTAGTACCATCACATGTTGGATTTCGAGGTGCGTTAGATCACCCGATGCAAGCAGTGTCAAGAGAAAACTCACCAATGCATGTAGAAGTTCATGGAAATTTAGTGGTCATTCATGCATTCGTTCTAATTAATGCCTCAGTAAACATAATTTCTTGAGAAAAACGAGCGTACTAATTACTTGTGCAAACTAGGAGTACGAAATTAATTGGACCACTCACCGTCTACCTTGGTTGGAGAGATTTTGAAATTGAGCCATAAACTGGAAAGGAGGGAGTAGTAACTTTTGTCTCGATTACTAGTTGTGGCCTTGTATAGATGCAAAATGTATTTTTTTATAGTGGCCTTGTATAAGTAAATGGAGGGAGTACTAAAGGACATATATATTCCAAACAATATGATAATCTCTCTAACCAAGGTAGTAGGGACGAGGAGTAAACGTAGGGAGTAGTAAAATTTTCTCCTCATCCTGCGAGCCACCGCGCGTGTGGGCGAGGGAGCGGGCGTAAGGCGTACAGTACTATACTACTAGTAAGCAAGCTTCACCTCATCGTGCAAGCCACCGCGCCCGTGGGCGGGGGAGACAACGTACTAAGCAAGCTTCTCCTCATTCTGCGAGTTGACGGGACACATCAAAGTACTCCAGAGTATAGAGCCTTGCCTCTAAGGTAGGCCCCACATGGTTTGCCTCTTTTTTTAACATAACGCGTCAGGTTGCAATTTGTTTGTTCACCCGTGGTAGACGATCCTCCCTCCACCAAGTGGAAAACTAGTACACGGTCAAATTACCACGTGGGCTGCCTTTTCGTACAGAAATGAGCTCCACCGTGTACCCGCGCGGGTGTGGTTGGGAAAGAGACGGAAGTACGTGCGCCGTGCGTGCACCTCTTCTCTTCGTGCACGTCCCCCACCTACGTGGGTGTGTGTGAGAGATACAAACCTAGACAAATGGCTTGCGTGGAATAACTACTCTTTGTAAGCCATTGTAAGAGTGGACAAAATGGTGAAGGAGGAGATATGGGAGCGGCGGAGGTGTGCGATTCTTGGCCGGCGTTTGGCCTCGTTTAAATAGGAGATTAAATAGATGGCGGACGGGAGGAGCTTGGCCGGCGTTGCGTTTAATGCCGTCCCGGTCATGAACGGACGTGTGTCTAGAGTGGGTTTCTCGGCTTCCACACGGGCGGGTTTCATGGAGGCGTTTGGATGCGGCAAGGAGGCGTGTTCAGCCGGGCGTGCAGCGAGTGGCGGCCTCTTCTCTGACGTAGGACACCGCGTCGTTCTTCCACTGACGTGTGGGCTCTTTGGGTACATGGCCTGCATGTCAGTGACCCAACGCAGGCAGCGCACAGCAGAGGAACCTTTGGTGGGCCAGGGCGGTCAGAAGCGGGCAGTTCATTGAGTGTGATGTCATCCTTTTCATGTAGATAAGCCTACTATGTTGATAGCCCATTCGATACGTTGTGATTCTTAAAGACCGCTGCAAACATCAATGTTCTGCTTATCACAGATAAGATTGATTAATACCCATAACAATCCTTGTCCTTAACGAAGGGTGCATGCACGTATAAGTTGAGCGTGTGCCTTGCGTCATGTGCTGTGTGCATGCAGGCGTGCGAGTGTTGTGTGTGTGCAAGGGTACGTTTCAGTGTTGCATGCATGTGTGCGTACGTGCATGTGTTCGTGAGTGCATGTGTACGTGTCAGTGTTGCACGCCTGCATGCGTGCGTGTGTTCGTTATGTGTACGTGTCAGTGTTGCACGCCTACATGCGTGCATGTCTTGCGTGCGTGCATGTGTACGTGCGGGGTGAGGCTACACGTCAGTCGACTGACTTTTTTATCTCTGGTCATTAGATTTTCCAGCCATTGGATACGAAATCAAGGGCCTGCAGTTTA